>NC_134560.1:39925732-40225732 GCF_025594145.1 Primulina tabacum | reverse complement strand
TTAAGAAAACATTCCTAGAATTTATTTAAGTTAAATAATAAGTTAATTTAATGTAAAAGGATGTTTTAGGAATTATGTAAGTGAATTAAATATTTAGTCATGCATGCAAGATAGGGGTATTCCTTAATTAAATTATTAATTCACTAAAATAATAAATGAGTGAATAAAACTCTAAAGAATTAAAATACAAGATTTAAGAAATATTTTCCTCCCATTTTACCATTAATTTTCGGCCACTTTGATTAAAAGATTTGAATTTAATTAACAACTCACCATTTTATTTCTTTCCTTAATATTTTCTTAGAGATAATTCCTCACCATTTTAAATCCTCATTTAATTAATAATTAAGCAATTTCCCTACTCTATTTTACTTAATAAAATCGGCCCCTACTCCTTTTTCTAGATTAAAAATTATTTGACAACTCATTATCATTGATATCTTTCCCTAATCTTTTTCTTGTTAATTAATTCCCTCACTTTAAATCCTTCACAAATATTAATCTAAGCAATTTTCCTACTCATTTAACTAGAAAAAAAAATCGGTCATCCCTTATTTTTAAAAGATTTAGTTTTTTGATTTACAACTCATTCCTAATTATCTTTCCATAATCTTTCTTGGTAGATAATTTTTCCTACTTTTAAATCACTAACTAATAAATTAATTAAGCTATTTTCTCCCTTGTTCCTAGACCATAAAATCGACCAAGTGCACTCCTAATTATCCCTCAAAACCCCTTGATATCAAATAATATCACAACCATTTCTTTATCCCTCAAACTCTAAGATGAAAAAGAATTATCTTGCCATTTAATCTCCCACAATCTTGCAAACTCCCATTTTATTTCTCCCTAGCCTTCTCTCCATCACCATACTCGAAATTTCAGAGCACTTAGAGAAAAAAAATTGTGAATCCCTTAGCAAGAAACTAGAGAGAAAAAATAAGAAAGTGAAGCACTCCGTCTCCTCCGCGCCGCGTCGTTGTTTCGTTTGTTTTTCGTTCAAAACAAATCCAGGCATGTATATGTTTTTAATTGCTCTTCAATCAAGTCTTATTATGATTTTTAAACACTGCATGATCATGATTCTTCAACCAAAACCGAAATTCTTCCATGCAAGTTTCAAAAACATGGTGCAGAATTATTTCGGCCCCCCCCCCCCCCCTTGTGCTTCACGTTTTCTACGGTTTTGATGGTTCAGGTGGTTGGTTCGATTCCAGGCTCCCAAGGCTGCATCTAGACATGTACTAGGACATGTTAGGATCATATTGGTCCATTCGTTCAAGCCCCATACCCGCTGGAACTTTAGAAACGACAGCAACACGTCCCTATTGCCACTTGTGTTCGATTTTTCATGGTTGCTGTCAAAAGGGTGATGGTTCTGAACTTGGCTACCCTAGGGGCTATAGCCATGGTTAGAACATCTCCTTATTATGTCTAAGACGTGACCAAGTTGGCCTTTTGAGTCTTGGTCCATGGTGGAATCGGTTTTCAATTAAAAGAAACAAGAACAGCCTCCTTCGACCCTTCTTAAATTCTGCATGTGTATCTTCGTGTATATGGTGTGGTGTGGATCTTAGTTGGCTTTTTAGCCCTTAGCCACGGTTCATACCATACCTCTTAATTTCTAGATCATGCCATGGCCAAACAAATGGCCACTGGAATGACACGGGACAGCAAGAACAAGAGAGACACCCCACGCATGCATATGCGTTCTCGGGTGGGAGCTACGAATCATTTCGGTTGTGGGTTGGATTGTGGCTGGCCTAGGGCCCTTAGCCATAGTCCGAACCACACCTTAGGATGTTGGTAAGAGGTTCTGGTCGGTGGTTCAATCCCCAATGGCCATTAGCCTCGCAAACGACGCAAGGAAACCAAAGCGCTGCTGCTGTAATTCTTGACAGCAAGTGTGCTGCGGTTCAGAGGTGAATTTCGGGTTCCTGGTTGGCTTTTAGCCTATGAACTTGGACTGGACAGTACCTCATTGAGTTGGGAAGGCCATGTTTTTGGCTGTTTGTGATTCGGTTATGTTTAGAGGTCGTACGAGAATTTACGGTGCAATGTGCCAAAATGACTCTCGAAAGAGCGTTTCATGTTTTGGCCTCCATTCACCAAAATTTTGAGTACTGTAATTTTAGGGGCATTATTTCATCATTTTAGGTGTAATCATGACTAAATGATGGTTCGGTGTTGGTTCGGGTTGGCACGGAGTCATGATTAAATAATAAGTTGTTGGGCGTAATTGTCTCTTGTTGGGTTCAATTACAAAGTTTTGGTCAAGTTAAACCATTGCATATTTTTCATGTTAAATTTAGGTCGTAGTGAGCCTGGGAACGATCCAACCCATTCGGTAAAATTAATACAGGATATTTAATTATGTTACTTAATTAAACTACGTGCATAAAAATATAAAATGTTCATTTTTGAGATTTATGCGATATTGCTTGTGGCCATTTCACTATCATGGGATCATTACTTCACCCGGTGGTCACTTACCGGTTTAGTTCAGTTCCACCCAGTATAATGTGGTATTAGTCTGATCAGATGATTATTACTTCACCCGGTGGTCACTTACCGGTCAGTTCAGTTCGGTGCAGGGGCCACTTGCGTATAACATAATCTCAACAGAAAATTATTACATGCTATTTCATTACAGGGCTCTATTGAGCAAACATTTCACTTATGATTCTCAGTTCAGTTATGCACCTATTATAATTGCTCATGATAAGTTATTTTCACGTTATTCCTCATGACATGATATTTTTACTCCCATGCAATTTTATTATATTATTTACTCGTTATTTACGATATATACATGCTGAGTCTTTAGACTCACTAGACTTGATTGTTGTAGGTACTGATGAGGTCGGGATCGAGGGCGGGGACCAATGAGCCATCTTGGGTCGGCAGTAGTGGAACCCGAGGACCTCATTTCAGCATTAACCATTTTTATGCTAAAACATTTTATCTTTTGTTGGATTATTTTTAAATTGTTATTTTGCAAACAATAATTATTTCCGCTGCTATCTCGAATATTTAAATATTGAATTCTTTTTATCAGTTTATTTATTTAAAGAGGCATTTTAATTAGTCAAAGAGAAAATTTTTAATTTTTCCGCAAATTTCCAAACACGAATTTTCGGGCCTTTATAGTATTACTAAAAGTATCACCAAGAAAAGGAATCAAGCGTACTGGAAAGAAGGGAAAGTTGCATCCTCGATTTGTTGGACCTTTTGAAGTAATAGAACGAATAGACACTGTGGCTTATCATCTATCTCTACCTGAAAATATATCTGGTATACATAACGTATTCCACGTATCACAATTAAGGAAATGCAAAGTAGACTCAGCCCAATTAGTTGACCCCCAACAGATAGATCTGGAAGAAAATCTAACGTATCAAGAACAACCTGTGAAGATTTTGGACCAACGAATAAAGGAACTTCGTGGTCGACCAATTCAGTTGATAAAAGTCTTATGGAAAAACCACAACATTGAAGAAGCAGCGTGGGAAACAGAGAAAGATATGAGATGTCAATATCCTCATTTATTCCAATAACTCTTAAATCTGGGGACCAGATTTTTAAAAGGAGGGGATATTGTGACACCCTAAAAACAAAGGTACATAAATGCATTTCTATTAGTATAAATTTTACTATTTTCACTTTTAAAATTTTATCACATTATTTTTCGGTACACATTTTATTTGTCTAAAATATCTAGAAATACATTAAAATACATCACAATACACTTAAAAATTCATCAAGCACTATGAGGTTCCCATTCCAAAATCAAATACCCAAAATATAATAAAATATTATATTTAAACTCAGCATATATGTTATGTAATTAATTACAATAATTATTAAGTTTAAAATAAGATAATTAGGTTCAATAATTAGATACACGAATATAATATAATTAAGTTTGGATAAACATAACATTTTTTCCATTTAATAAATAAATAAATAAATTAAAATAAAAAAATAATAAAAGGATAACTATGGAGTCTCGGCTATATATATACTGAATACCTTCTTCAAATTCACAAATCAAAAACCACCCGAGAGACGAGAGCCGAGAAGAAGGAAGAAAGGAAGAGGGAAGGAGAAGAAAAAGAAAAAGAGAGAAGAAAAATCCATACCTCTTTCCAAAAAAATCCTGATAAATCACCAACTATTCACCTCATATCGTAAAGCAATATAGCACTGGAGGTGAAGCAAAAAGATCGAGTAAAAACCAGAAAAATCGAACAAAGACATTCCGAGAAACGGTATCGGAATTCCATTTCAAGCAAGGTAATCTACGCTTATTTTTCTTATAGCTAAACACCAAACTAGAGGTCGGCTTGAACATAAAAATTGTACCTCTTGTTGCATAGATGAGGTACATACCGCCCGTCGTCCCAAAATATTGCCGAAACTAACATTTTCGGAATGCCGGAGTACCTTAGTTAACCATACGACGTTATTTAATTCTGCTATTGATCGGGTAGGAATTTGAAAATACTTTCAACGTAAGAATTCAAGATCATGAAAAGTTACATATGCTGAAAAAAAACCGGCCGCGCGTGGCCGTTGGAAGGCCACTCACGCGCCGGCACTGTCGGCGCTTGTACTGCACGCGCCGCCGGATCGGCAATTTTCCGGTGGCAGAATTTTTCTGGTGATGTTTCCGACTTTTTGGCCAACTTTCGTAATGATTGGAGATACCTTCTAATTAATATGAATTTTGCAAACTTAAGTAAAATCAACCGGGTTAAATTTTGAACAAAAAAATAATTTGGAAATGATCAGCTAGTTACTTAAAACCTCTAACATATAAATATCATTCATAATATATTTTTAGGGCTTGCTCCAGCAACTCGGATTATTAATCAAGCCTAAAATGTAAGTTATCATGTGAGAAAATTACTATTCATTCTTCTATTAAAGCCTTTGGCATTTGGCCTGTAAATTTCAATAGCATTTATTTAATGTTCAAATACCATCCACAGTTCATTTCAATTACTGATATATTTTATTGCATATTTATGAATGGATTGATATACCATTAATGAATGGAGTCATGGACAACGGATTTCGGTCCGGAAATTGAGTCCACTGGACAACGTGGCTTCAGCCCGGGAAATGAGTCCAATGTACAACGGGTCAAAAGTCCCGGGTATATGGTTCATCTGAACAACGCGCACCGAATATTTCGGTTCGAAGAATGGTTCACCCGGCTCGTAAAAAGTGCTCAATTAGAGCCACCAATGTTAATTTATGGAATTTTCATTTATCTATTATTTCATTGCATATCATTCATAATATCTAAATTGTTATGCCTACTATTTCATCCATAATTATGATGAAGTGTTATTTAGAAGCCATATACTAATTTAAACTCACTAAGTCCTCAAAGACTTAACCCTCTGTTTCTTTTCGTCAATTGTAATTTCCAGACACATGAACCCACAAATTTGAACAAGAGGAAAATAACTGAAGCTGAAATAAGACCATTTGAAAGTTGGGATGATCTGTTTATAAATGAATGTTAAACTTCCGCTGTAACATAATTGTACATATGAATGTTAAACTTCCGCTGTAAAATGATTATACATATTTGAAATAAGAATGTAAATATTTGTAGATAATCTTTAAATTATAGTAGAAAATATTTAAATTTTTATCTACAATATCTTTCTAATAATAATAAAGCTAAAAATAAAAATAGAAGTTCAATAAAGAAAGATTGAAAAAAAATGTGGCACTTAGTAAGGGAATAATTATGAATTCCTAAACCGGGCGCCACAGCCCAGTACTGTGATTTAGTCTGATCAAGCGTATTTATGTATGGGTCACTTACTTTGAAACATGCCTCTACGCAAAATGATGAAGTTTATGTATGTTCATGTATGTACAAGTATGCAAGCATGTTAAAGAAAAGTTTCACGTTATAGCACATCTGTGTATGTATGTAAGTTCAAGTTTTTATACGCACTTTCAAGTTCAAGCATGTAAGTACTATCTTGAAGTCGCATGTGGTTTTATTACGTATTACTTGCTACTTCTAGTTTATACGTGTTGAGTCTTTAGACTCACTAGACTTGATCGATGCAGGTGAGGATGTTTTCAGAAGACGAGGGGTGGGGACCAAGGAGCAGGCTTGGACTGAGCAGGTGGCTAGACCCGAGGATCGTGCAAGTTTTAGTTTTTATGAAAATGTTCAAAAACTCTGATTTTGCGCTACTGGATATGAGATTTTAAACAACTACTTTTGTCAAACGTTATTTTAGATCTTTTGTTGCAACTATTTTTGGGACGTACAGTTTATTTTATCGAATTTTGAAGATTCGCCTTTTATTTAAGAAATTTTTTTAATTTTTTTGCAAATTTCAAGTAGTGAAAAGTACGGTACATTACAGTTGGTATCAGAGCGGTGTTCTTGTAAAGGGTTATGCTTACTGCCAGTTGCAAGAAGCTCACGAAGCCACACCTCAAGTCTGTAAGTTTTTAAGTTTTGAATTATGTTATGTATTAAGCATTAAGTCATGATTTCAGCATGTCTATGTTTTAAGTTCGACTAACGTGGATCTTATGATATTAGTAGTATGTTCATGCATGTTGGGTTTACGTGTTGAGAAAATTTTGGGACAGTATGCCTCCTAGATGCATGATTAACTGGGAAGCAAGGGATGAGGACAGAGAGACTCGAGAGGAGGGGAGAGACACTCCTCCTCCTCCACTGCCAGATATGCAGGCACAGATGCTTGCAGGTATGACTCAGTTCTTTGCACAGTTTGCGGGGGAACCAGACTGCAATAGACACAGAGGCGAGGTCCAGACCAGAGGCTGTGTACGAAAGGTTTAGGAGGATGAATCTTAAGGAGTTCTCGGGGACTACTGACCCAATGATAGCTGAAGGATGGATTAAGTCCATCGAGGTAATCTTTGCGTTTATGAAGCTGCAGGATGCAGACATAGTTAGATGTGCCACTTTCTTGCTGACCGGAGACGCCAGGCTTTGGAGGGAAGGCGCGTCAGTGTCAGTGAACTTACAAATATTGACGTGGAATGGCTTCAAGGAGGTTTTCTACTCCAAGTACTTCACTGAAGAAGTACGCTCCCGCCTGACCAGGGAGTTCATGTCGATGCGACAGGGAGACAGCAGCGTGGCAGACTTCGTCAGGGAGTTTGAGAGGGGGTGTCACTTTGTGCCCCTAATTGCTAACGATGCCCGGAAGAATCTGAGGCATTTTATGGATTGTTTGCGGTCGATCTCGCGCCGTGGTGTCAGGGTTGCTGGTCCTACGACTTATACAATTGCCGTGTCGAGAGCTTTGGCGGCAGGGCAGGACCAGATGGACATTGAGGTCGATAGGCGTGGCAAGAGGCCCTATCAGACACCTTGTTTTGAGGAATCTTTGTAAGTCATTAAGAAACTTAGGATTAAGTGGATATGAGTACTGGAATTAGTTTATCTAAGACTACTTGGGTTGTGTAAGTTTTAATTTCAAGTTTATGAAATAGGTGATCATACGGGGATATTGGGTTAAATAAAAACAAAAGGGAAGTAGTTGTATTCAACATAGGTTACCAATGGTCGAATATTAAGATTATTATCGAGTAAGAAATCTAAAATCTTTATATGAGGATTCTAGAATTCTGTGGGTTATAAGTGAAGTTGATTTATTAGAATTAGTCCATCATTAACAGGGGGAAACTTATTAAGCTTTATACGTAAGAATGAATTAAGTATTGAGGATACGTCAAAGTGTGACATTCGTTCCAATGAGGAAGGTTTAAGTGTCTTAGGCCTCAACTATAATGTAATTGGGAAGGAAATAGTTTAAGCATGTGTTTGATGCTAGGAAGGTTTTATTGTTTAAGCAGAATATCGATATTGTATATTTTGGGGTTTTATGGATTAATGTTACTCAAAATTTAAGATTAGCTACAATTTTATTTGGGATGTACTTATAAATAGCTAAGTTACGTAAGTTTTGTGTCGTAAGGTAAAGATTCGATTCAAGGATAGTAGGCCAATATTATTACGGGGTTAAGATAAGGTTTAACTTTTGAGTGTAGTACCAAGGATAGAAGTTGATCAGTAACTTTTGGTGCTAAGATTTCTTAGATTGAACTGCATAAATGCTAAGGTAATAGATCGATGAACATTACGAATATAGTATAAGGAAAGTAAGATACGATAAGTTTGAACCTCCATTTCTAATATTGGGAATTGTGAGAAAAGTCAGAATTCGATGTCATAGTAAAGTAAAACTAAGACAACCTTCAGAACTAGATATGGACATTACGAGTTTTTAGTGATGCCGTTTGGACTGACTAATGCTCCAGCTATTTTTATGGACTTGATGAACCGAGTATTTCAGCCCTACCTAGATCAGTTCGTCATAGTGTTCATTGACGACATTCTTATCTACTCAAAGATCCATGAGGAGCACGTTCAGCATTTGAGTACAATGTTGCATATTTTGCAGAGACACAAGTTGTTTGCAAAATTTAGTAAGTGTGAATTCTAGTTGGAGAAGGTAGCGTTTTTGGGTCATGTAATATCTAGTAGTGATATAGAGGTGGATCCAGCTAAGGTAGCAGCAGTTAAGGAATGGGTTGAACCGAAGAACGCTTCAGAGATCCGCAGTTTTCTGGGTTTAGCCGGTTACTACCGTAAGTTTATTCAGGGGTTTTCGTCAATAGCAGTGCCGCTCACTTCACTGACCAAGAAGAATGCTAAATTTGTGTGGAGTGATGAATGTCAGAAGAGCTTTGATACCTTGAAGCAAGCTATTATTTCAGCGCCAGTGTTAGCCATGTTATCAGGGCAAGGAGATTTTGTGTTATACACTGATGCATCTAAGCTCGGGTTAGGCACAGTGTTGATGCAGCATGGTCGGGTGATAGCTTATGCTTCCAGACAGTTGAAGGTGCATGAGAAGAACTATCCGACTCATGATTTAGAATTAGCCGCCGTTGTCTTTGCATTGAAGATTTGGAGACACTACTTGTACGGCGAGAAATGCCAGGTATTTACTGATCACAAGAGTCTCAAGTATTTCTTCACACAGAAAGAGCTGAACATGAGGCAAAGATGGTGGTTGGAATTGGTAAAGGACTATGATTGCGAGATTAGCTACCATCCGGTAAAAGCTAACGTCGTGGCAGATGCCTTGAGCCGAAAGGTTGCAGTCATAGCACAGTTGACAGTACAGAGATCTCTTCAGTCTGAGATTCAGAGGTTTGAGTTAGAGGTTTATCCCAAGGGCAGAGCCCCCAGACTATCTAATCTGACAGTCAATCCGATTTGCTAGACAAAATCCGTAGAGGACAGCCTTCAGACGAGCAGTTGCAGAAATGGAGGCTGAAAGATTAAGCCAAGGGCAGTGTACTCTACTCAGTGTCTGATGGTATTGTGAGATACAGAGGTAGAATGTGGGTGCCTAACGTTGACTTCATCAGGGAGGATATCCTGTCAGAGGCACATGCATCTCCGTATTCCATCCATCCGGGAGGTACCAAGATGTAAAATGATCTGCAGATTTTGTATTGGTGGCCAAGGATGAAGCGAGACATCCGCAGATTTGTGCCTGAATGCCTCACTTGTCAGCAGGTGAAGGCAAAACATCAAAGGCCAGCAGGAACGCTTAAGCCACTCCTTATTCCTGCGTGGAAATGGGAGAATATTACCATGGATTGCGTTGTTAGTTTGCTGAGGTCAGTCATAGGATCCAATGCTATTTGAGTTATAGTGGATTGACTTAACAAGTCAGCGCACTTTTTGCCAGTGAAGAAGACATTCTCCATGACGCAGTATGCGGAGCTCTATATCAGGGAGATAGTTCGATTGCACGGAATCCCAGTTTCTATTGTGTCCGACCGAGACCGAGGTTTACATCGTCCTTTTGGAAGAGCTTACGTGCAGCCATGGAGACAAAGTTGCTTTTCAGTACCGTTTTTCACCCGCAGACAGATGGCCAATCTGAGTGAGTGATTCAGATTTTGTAGGATCTATTGCGAGCATGCATGATCGATTTCCAGGGGACTTGGGAATCTAAGCTACCTCTAGTGGAGTTTACATATAACAACAGTTTTCAAGCATCCATAGGTATGGCTCCATACGAGGCTTTGTATGGAAGGAAGTGCAGATCGTCGATTCACTGGGATGAAGGTGGTGAGAGAGCAGAACTTGGTCCAGAGATAGTTCAGCAGACTGCAGATGTGGTGGTCAAGATCCGAGACAGGATGAAGACTGCCCAAAGTCGTCAGAAGAGTTATGCTGATAAGAGAAGGAGGGATCTCGAGTTTGCCGTAGGTGATCACGTTTTTGTAAAGATAGCACCCATGAAGGATGTTATGAGATTTGGGAAAAAAGGCAAGCTGTGTCCGATGTTTATTGGACCTTTCGAGATTCTGGACAGAATTGGGACACTAGCCTATCGTGTTGCCCTTCCGCCGAATCTGGCCGGGGTACACAATGTGTTCCATGTCTCGATGTTGAGGAAGTACCTAGCTAATCTTTCGCACGTGTTGAGCTATGAACCGTTACAGTTGGCTCCAGACCTGTCGTATGAGGAAAGACCTGTCCAAATCCTAGACAGACAGGAGCGTAGGCTTCGGAACAAAGTGACCAAGTTGGTCAAAGTCCGGTGGCTAAATCAATCAGTGGAAGAGGCCACTTGGGAAACTGAAGCTGATATGAGAAACCGTTACCCGGAATTTTTTGGTAAGATTTAATTTCGAGGACGAAATTTATATAAGTGGGGGAGGAACTGTAGGCCCAAAATCAGTACACGTAAATCTCATGCATTCATTTAATTGTTAAGTCTTTTACTTAAGTTTAAAATGATTTTAGTGATGCATGATTTATTTAAATTGCATTAATTTAAACTTATTATTTTTATGTGATGCACAATTTAAAACGTTTTCTTGAGTTTCACGTTTCAGGTGACTATTCGAGGCGGGATCGAGGAAAAGAGACCGGTGACGTTTTTGGACAATTTTTAAATATGATATTTTATTTTAAGTTATGGATGGGGCATTTTAAACAATTTATTTAGTTTAGCATTTTGAAACTTAAATTATTAATTGAGTGATTTTAGAATTTTAAAACTTTTAAAATTAATCTCTTGTGTGCTTTATTTTAAATCTATTGATGCTAGTATTTTAGTGAGGTATTAGTATTTTATGTAGTGGGTTTATTTGTTATTAGTATTTTTAATTAGCCAATTAACTCACTAATTACCCCTCCTAATTTTATTAAACAGAAGCACGCACCCACTAAAACACACACTAGAAATCGTAAAACACACGCACACATTCAGATTTTTATTTTTAAAGAGCAAAACCTAGGGTTCTTTGCTAGAGAGCAGCCACCCATTCCATTCGATTTTTCCAGCAAGTTTTTGGTGAACTTTATAGCAAGAAAATAGGGCCACGTTTGTCCCGCATCAACCTCGCATCTTTCCTCGCTTCGGTGTCATCGTTCGGTAACGTTAAAGATTCAAAGGCATGTATATACTTTCGTTTCTGCATCAATCTTGTCATAGTAATGAATTTTATGTTTATTGTATGAAAAACATGTGGATGTTATGAAGAAGTTTGAGCAAAAATGATTGGATCACTTTTGAAACGTTTTTGGATCTCAAAACTCGAAGTTTGCTGTCAAATTAAATACTGCGACTTTTCGGTCGACTTTTTGGAAAAACTTTTGCATATAAAGTGTAGAACTTTTTGATACCTTCGATTTGACAGTAAACTCGAAATATTTGGATAAAAATTGAGTGAATTAAGGTGCTTTTCGTGGGACTGCTCAAACTGCGTTTTCTGGAAAATTATGTTATTGATGTATTCTTGAAGTTTTATTGTTGCAGGCTTCGCTGGGATTGACGGTTGATCGTTGCTGCATTTAGGTATGTTTAGTATGATGTTGGGTTGGTAATTGGTGTATCGATTAGTGTCAATAGGCACTTGAACTCATTAGAAGTCGCAAGAAGCTATTTGGTGTCAAGTCCCGTGTTTTTGAGTTGCATCGTGTCGTAGGTTGGATGTCGTTGATTCGGAGTGTTTGTACGGGTTGTATCAATGTAGTAGCATCCTTGGATGGGTCTCGAGGCGTCGGATCATAGTCTATACAATCATGTTTAGAATGTTGAGCATCACATGTATTGAATTTTTGTTGGTTTGCTTTCGCCGAGGGTACACGGACCCAGGCACGGGGTCCGTGCCTTTGTTTTTCTTCGAAGTGTCAACTTACAGAGTCTACACGGACCCTTCGATGGACCCTGACACGGGGTCCGTGTCCTCCCTTCTTTTCGGTGTTTTAACAGTATCTACACGGACCTAGGTACGGGGTCCGTGCCTCCCCTTTTCTGCACACATCTTTTACAGTACCTACACGGACCCGGAGCCGGACCTGGGCACGGGGTCCGTGTACTTCATTGTTGGGAAAACTAATGCTTTGAGGTTCGATATCTTAGTCTAACGCAATGTTTAACAAGGTCGAGTCACGGGAATTTTAGAATGTCCTAAGGAAATGAACGAGCTGGTGTGTAAGCATGGTTATTATGTCTAAGTTACACCAGTTAAGTATTCGAATTCATGTTAGTATGTTGCAGCAGTGGCCCCAAGTGAGATCCAACGAATCCCTCAATGCCAAGTAAGTATGTTCGACGTGCAAAAAGAAAATATTTCAAGTTTTTGAGGTATGCTAAATGTCTTGTGACCAATTATGTATGGGATTGAAAAGCGGTAAAGCATGACCGGGGACCAATCCACCCCGTTAAATCATGAACGGGTTTAGATCAGGATTGGAAAGCGTTAAATCATGAACAGGGACCAATCCACCCGTTAAAGCATGAACGGAGATCTCATGTATGTGGCAGTGGGTATTCCCTGTCAGCCCAGTACTGTGATTTAGTCTGATCAGGCATATTTATGTATGGGTCACTTGCTTTGAAACATGCCTCTATGCAAAATGATGAAGTTTATGTATGTTCATGTATGTACAAGTATGCAAGCATGTTTAAGAAAAGTTTCACGTTATGGCACGTCTATGTATGTATGTAAGTTCAAGCTTTTATTCACACTTTCAAGTTCAAGTATGTAAGTACTATTTTGAAGTCGCATGTGGTTTTATTACGTATTACTTGCTACTTTCAGTTTATACGTGTTGAGTCTTTAGATTCACTAGACTTGATCGATGCAGGTGAGGATGTTTTCGAGGAGACGAGGGGTGGGGACCAAGGTACAGGCTTGGACTGAGCAGGTGGTTAGACTCGAGGACCGCCCAAGTTTTAGTTTTTATGAAAATTTTCAAAAACTCTGATTTCGCGCTACTGGATATGAGATTTTAAACAACTACTTTTGTCAAACTTTATTTTAGATCTTTTGTTGCAACTACTTTTGGGACGTACAGTTTATTTTATCGAATTTTGAAGGTTCGCCTTTTATTTAAGAAAATTTTTAATTTTTCCGCAAATTTCAAGTAGTAAAAAGTACGGTACGTTACAGTTTGTGTCCAAAAGGGCCTGACCATGGTCTTGTTTAGGGTCTAAGGAATGGGTCGAAGGCCTGGTTCGGGGTCGTTTCGAGCTCTGGTCCGTTCGGGGTCGTAAATTGGTCGAACGTGTCAAAAAAGGGGCGAAGTGAGCCTAGGTTAAAATTTTATTTTAAGTTTCGGCTTTGGCTTGGGTTTTGGGACTTCCAGCAGTTTAAAGTTTGTCTTAGGAAGTTAATAAAGGTCTGGTCTCGGGTTGGTTCGAGTTGGAAGGGTAGTTTTGTCATTTGTTTAACCAAAAACGTGGAAACGGTGGTAAATGAGCCATCCGGGAAGCGAATTGAGTCGTTTTTGATACGTAAGTCCTAAGATTGAATTTCCAGCAAGATACTGGATATTTTAGGTGTTTTTAAAGTTATAAAATCGAGTCGTCTCCTTTAGTCAAAGTTTAAGGTCGTCCGGGTACGTATAGCATTGAATCGTGAGCGGTTGGTTCGAGGAAAGTCAAGGACGGTTTGCAACTTCTTAAAACAATTCCATATCATGTTAAATGTTATTTTTAGAAGTTTTAAAGTATATGCATGATATATGCTATTTTCAGAAGTTTTAACGTATTTGCATGATTATGCTATTTTTATCAGTTTCGACGTATACAATTGATATAAGTCATTTTTGGAAGTTTTAAAGAATATGGAAAGTTATGGATGTTTATGAAATGATAAAGTAAAGGAAAAATATTTTTGAGTAATGTGAATCGGTCATGGCGTAAAAGTAATAAGGGATCCGTTGAAAACGGGAACGGTGAACTTGCAATGCAAAGGGAGTGAACCGTCGAAAACAGGGGAGAGAATCTCAATGATAATGGATCCGTTGAAAAAGTGAACGGTGAAGTTATTTTATGATATTCGATGGGATCGTCGAAGAAGTGGACGTTGAACCCGGTGACCTAGTACTATGGTTTATAGATTGATCAATATGTTGAATGTTGTCACTATCGAGGATCGGATTTCACAAAAATAAAATGATAATTTTAAATGGAAAAGTTCATATATAAACATAGTTTTAAAAGTTGCACATTTTTTAAGGTTTCAAGGTTGCATGACAAAACTATTTTCAGTAAATGTATTTTTACGTATGTGATTGTATAAGTATGTATTTGCTATATCAAGTTTGACCATGCTAAGTCGTTAGACTCACTAGGTTTGAATGGTCGCAGGTCATGATAATGTTGAGTCATGAGGTGTGGACTATCGAGTCATCCGGGAGGCACAATGCATACCCGAGGACATAGAAATTTCGCATACGTTAAAGATTTTGATGACTTTATGGATTATTGTTTTTATTTACAGACTGATAGGATACTAGAATTTATTGAGTTGAATTTTATACTTTTATTGTTATTTACTTATTCCACATGAATGATTTTGGATATTATGGAATTCATTTATTTGATTATTTATGGTAGTTTATTTATGATGAATTAATTGTACGTGGTTTAGCAAAAAAACTAATGTAAATTAAATGAATTTAAAAGTAGGGTCGTTTCATCTCGTAAAGTGATTATTAAGAGTTTCAGTTTAGATATTGCAATAAGTCCTAATTGAAATGGACTATTACAAGACGTTGTACAGTCAAAGTCTTTTAGTAAAAACTTTTCTAAATGGAAGAAGAGATAATATAGAAGTTATATCTCTGAAAATCTATATTAAAAAAAAATTTTGTCCTTTATTTAGACAATTTCACCTCTTGGCTCGTTAATATCTTCTGATCATTTATTGTTAATTTTCCAACCTTAGTGTTTATTGCTAGCCTAACCACATCGTTTCCGCACTTATTTTATATAGGTGGTCCAATAAATCTAGTTGTTTAAGACTTCCCCTTAACAACCTGAAAACTATTAAGAACATTTCAAAAATTTGCAAATAAATCTAAAAGTTTTTATTCAATGTCCCCTCTAAACATATTTCCGATATTAACAAGGAGTTAAGCCAAAAAATATGAGGATCCACTATGGGGAGTTAAGCCAAAAGATTTATGACCTTGACACAAAAGTATGAAGATCAATTCTAGGGAGTTAAGCTAGAATATTTATGATCTTGATGGAAAATGTTATGAGACACATTTTATAAAAAAGTTTGAAGATTTGAGGAAAATGTTAAATGTTTATGTGTTGCGATATTAAATAGGTTGAGGTGATGGGTAAAGTTTTTCATATGATGAGGTTTGAGTAACAAGTTTCATTCATGTCTTTCTTATTATGTATTAATTGTTATCTGCAGAACTACTTACTGATCCTTTAGACAAGATTTTATCTATGCAGGTGAGGAAGATTGAGGCGATGCTTGTTGGCACGGGATGGCGGGCCACAATTGAGGGAGACAACTTATCCGAGCCTTGACATTTTCTACAAGAACTTTCAGCTTCCGAGTTGTTCTACTCTAGTCGATAAACATTTAAATTTGAGTTATTATTTTAAAGCGAGAATTATACAATGATGTGTCCACATTTCGTTCTTCTAATGAAACTTAAGACTTCATTTTCGTAACAAGTTTAGAACGTCACATATTAAACCATTTATAATAATTTATGTACCAATATATCTATTTAACAGTAGTTTGTGTATCCAAATACATTTTATGATATATCAAACCAAAATTGTTACAACCGCCATTGTTATTAAAATCTAAAAAATATTATGTCAACACTTTTCCAAAAGTTGTTTCATACCTTAATATTTAATAATAATAAATTAATAAGTATATTTCTTACGAGAAAATGATTGATCTGATTCATATCTTGAGCGAAAACGTAAAATATGTATTTAATGAGTCGAGTCGGATAGAAAATGAGAAAAAAATGGTTAATTTCTATCGGACCAAATTTATTTAAAAAAATATATATTTTATTTCAAATGGTTATTGGACAAATACATAGGATTTATGCATAATTTCAGATGGGAAAAAAATGGATCACCATTATTTAATGGTATCTAAGGTTGAACTCAAACGAGCCCAACGTGGGTTAATGGGGGCTAAAGTGTAATAATATGTCTCATTTATAAATAAGCAAAGCTTGGGGTTGAAATGTTACTTCGAAGAAGAATATCCAACCCAAAAGTTCTTGGATGCTCCTCCCAACTCGCAAACTTTGAGGGATTGTTCATACATCACATCAGGGTAAGGTAATTATGTATGTTTTTCTTCTCTTCTTTTGTTATCGAAAACCTAACGTATGAATCTTGATAGATTGGAGTATGAGTTCAGTTAGTTTTATGGATAACTCATTTCTTATGAACTTTGGAAACGTCGTTGAATTTCTTGAATCACGCACGTAGAAAAATTCATATACAATTTCGTTGCCCCAAGTTGGTTTTGCGTTTCACGAGAAGAAAACCCAGTCCTGTCTTTGAAGGGGTTTTGGTAGAAATAAGGTGTTTTTCCGTTTGTTCAGTTATATTTTATTTGCTGCTTGATGAACACTAATTAGACTCTTTTCTATGCTAATATATGTGTTGCTTTTCCTGTTATTGATACAGTTGTTGAGCTAATTCTGATGGCCCATCTACTTATGTTATCGTGTCCTCCAAATCTCTCTTGCGTTAGCATCTCACACTCCAAGTCACTCGACCAACTTCCATCTTCCATATCCATTATGACACGATTTCCCAATTCACACCCCTTTAAGAAGCTTGCCGTCCGGGAAAAACGATTGCAGAAATCTTGTACCATCTCCGCAACGGCTGTTTCTATGGGCCAAGAAACCAAATTCGATCCTCCCCGGATCTCTGATGAAGCTTCTACTCGCAAAAAAGTCATGGTAATTGGTGGGGATGGCTATTGTGGTTGGGCTACTTCCCTACATCTGTCAAACAAAAACTACCAAGTTGCAGTTGTTGACAACCTTGTTCGTCGCCTTTTTGATCACCAGCTTGGTCTAGACTCTCTCACGCCAATTTCATCAATTCACAACCGTATTCGACGCTGGAAAACTCTCACGGGAAAAGATATCCAACTTTACATTGGTGATATATGTGATTTTGAGTTCTTGGCAGAGACCTTCACATCGTTTAAGCCGGATGCTGTCGTCCACTTTGGAGAACAGAGGTCCGCCCCTTACTCCATGATTGATCGCTCAAGAGCTATATTCACTCAACAAAACAATGTATTAGGAACGCTTAACGTCTTGTTTGCTATAAAAGAGTTCAGAGAAGATTGCCATCTTGTGAAACTCGGGACAATGGGAGAATACGGCACCCCGAACATAGATATCGAGGAGGGATATATAACTATTACACACAATGGGAGGATCGATACTCTGCCATATCCCAAGCAAGCTAGCTCTTTCTACCACTTGAGCAAGGTCCACGATTCACACAACATCGCGTTTACTTGCAAGGCTTGGGGAATCAAAGCCACTGATCTAAACCAGGGAGTTGTCTATGGTGTGAGAACAGATGAAACAGCAATGCATGAAGAACTCTATAACAGGCTTGATTATGATGGAGTATTTGGAACTGCCCTGAACCGGTTCTGCGTTCAGGCGGCAGTTGGTCATCCACTTACTGTATATGGCAAAGGAGGCCAGGTAACAACTTCATATTAGGATCCCAAATTGAATTTCATGGTAAGTTGCCTTATGCATCCATTCTATTTGTGACGACAGACAAGGGGATATTTGGATATCAGAGATACAGTTCAATGTGTTGAACTTGCCATCGCAAATCCTGCACAGAGAGGAGAATTTCGAGTCTTTAACCAATTCACGGAGCAGTTTTCTGTTAACTGAACTCGCAGCTCTAGTTACTAGGGTTGGTCAGAAACTCGGCCTTGAGGTGCAAACTATATCTGTCCCTAATCCTAGAGTGGAGGCTGAAGAGCATTACTATAATGCGAAGCACACCAAACTCGTGGAATTGGGGCTCAAACCTCACCTTCTTTCAGATTCTCTTCTTGACTCGTTGCTCAACTTTGCAATTCAATACAAAGATCGTGTTGACTCAAAACAGATTATGCCCAACGTTTCATGGAAAAACATCGGGTCCAAGACAAAAACTGTTGCAGCGTGAACAAGTTAAATTGCTGAAGCTTTGTGTACTCTTGAGAAATTTCTTTTTGCTCTGTTTCTTAAAATTGTACTGTTTTAATCATTTTTCGCTCTTTTGCATTTCTACCAATTTGCACCTTTTACTTGAATCTAACACCAAGACGAATGAAAGATTGGTTTGTAAGAATTTTATGAACTTGTGGACTCTTTTTGCTCGAAGATTAAAATCCATAGTTTCAGGTATTCAGTTATTAAAAAACATATAGCTAGTGCGGTTAGAAAAGAATGGGGTTTTGTATATTTTTTCGTGTATGTGCAGGGAACAAGTATAAAAACAATATATGGCTTCAAATTCTTAGTCATGATTCAGAAAGCTTTTATTTGTCTGTCTTTCTTTTCCCTCTAGAAGTTCATTTCCAAGATAACCATGTTTAGTTCAGCGACTAGAGACAGATCGGTCCAAGAAGTTAATTGGAAAGAGCACCTGAATAGTTTGGGCACTACAAATATGTAGATTTATTTTGTCAATGGAAGAAAAATCATTTATGCCTGGCACCAATTCCTCGTAAGGGTTATTTCCCATGAGTTTATTCAAAACTTCTATAGTATCTTCATTAATCTCAACGTAGTATCGTCGTTAATCTCAGTGTTGTTCATTGTATTTATTCTATTATTTAGTTAATTGTTGATATCTCATAAATATAATTGGAAATGAGATGATCCACTTTCATTAGGTATCAAAGACATAAGATTGTGAAATATTTGGCATAAAGTTCTAAGAGTGTAAACTTCTTGTCTTGAAGAAGCTAATTCTTTATCGATCTTAACGCCTAATGAAGTTAGAGCGAAGATATTGTTGTAAACTCAGAGCATTTTTATGGAGTTGCATAGCTTATGTAGATTGATAGGTGTGAATAGATTGATTAAATCAATTGACACCACTGTGACTAGTTTTATGTTGTCATTATCCCAACAAAAAGTTGAGGCTCAAACTGAAATTTCTTAGGACACAATGACAACAAATATGCATCAGTTGTACCTCATGTCGCCGAAGTAATGTTGATCCATCTAACCATATTAATAAATAAAGAATAAAATGCAAGTGACAATCGACAAATATGTCCTTCATAATTATTAATAAAAAATTTTGTATTTCATCTAACAAGGATGTCGTAATGCCTTGAGCAACCAATCATGAAACGTCTCTTATCAAAATATTGCTAGAAATTTTTATTTTTTTGCAAGCTAATTTTGAAAATTACTCAACCACATGCATTTAAAAAGAATCATTCAACTACTGAATAAAAATACTGCAGTTAAATAAAATCTAAATATCATCAAATTCCTAGACTACTGTTTTAAAAGAACTCAAACGCAACAATCAAAGCCTGTCGTATCATCAACATATAAAAAGATATGAAATGTATAAAAACAGTGTTCATCCATGACCCATGAACACATATAATGCGGAAATGTGCAAGGTCCTCCGGTCATCGTGAGCACTCCCAGCTCCGCCTACTTAGTCTTCGGTGCCTCCAGTCTCAAACTCATCGTGCTTAACTGCATCAATCACACTTAGTGAGTCAAAAGACTTAACACACTTGAATCGTTATAACAAGTACATATACAAAACATGCACCAGTGAAAAGTACTGTAATTAACAAACATTTCATGATCTTAAAAGCATGAACTTAAACATAGTATGTCAAAGCATAACGTGACCATAACATATCCCATCATATCAACATATACGTGTTCATTTTTTTATTTGAATTCAGATCAATAGTTGTGACTTTTGTATCAGCTCTAGTCGATGGATCCATCTACGTATAACCGCGTTACCCGACGACGGGGATATCAGTGACATTATTACACATCCACTGAGCCTTGGCTTTACATGTTCGTGTTCGTATTAGTCACAACGAACTCAAAACATATCATCATATTAATCACTTATAAAAATCATGCATATACGTAAATTTTCTTAAAATCAAACATGCAACGTATCTTTCGTATCTCCATAAAAATTCGTGTTCTTGATTACATATGCATTTAAAACATGTCAATTTGTGATCAGGGCACTGCCCAGAGTGCTAACTCGACCCGCGTGTAAAATGACCATTTTGCCCCTTAAAACCCTAAAACACCTCAAAATATATTTATAGTCATTTCCTAGACGTAACCTCAAGCCAGTTCCATAACTTATATGATTCGTTTTAAAATTTGAACTGAGGTCCCGGTTTTAACCCGAATCAACCTGAAACTCAACCAAACTTTTTCCAACTTAAACCATGACTTGAACCTACATGACCAGCCCTTAAACCCTTTGTTTCAGACCACCTACAACCCTTGAAAATGACTAAGTGGCTGCTGCAAAATCTCGGAACTTTTCAACCTACAAAACGCTAGGACCGAACCTTGAACTTTCCGAACCTAGCTCACACTAGACTAGACCAGCCCCAAAACAGACCACCCTAGGAACGAGATCAAGCCGAGGACCCTCTCCTGGACCGACCAAACCGCGTCCGTAGCCCCATGCACGCGGTTGCACACACTTTCCCCAAAAACACCAAAGCCATGCACCCTTCAACTTAGCTCTTCAATCGGCCCTTCGACCACGATCAGCGGTGTTTGAGCTATCCTAGGCCATGACTCAGACCCATTAGGGTCTGGTCCAAGGCTTGGAACAGCCTTTGCACTGCCACTCACACCTATCCCTCGATCTAGTCCCAATCGAACCAACAACCATGGAATCCGATTGGTCCTCTACCATGACACGTTCCAGACCTGAACTAGACATCTAAACACCTTCAAACCTGCTGCAACATGACTCCTAACCAACGAGCATGGCAGCCCTTCAACCATGTCAAAGAAACGTGAAATGCAAGTGAAGAAAACCCACATTTTTCATGTAAAAGCCATATAAATACTATGCATAATGATATGTCGATAAAATATCATGCAAAAACATTCCACATACATAACTTAGCATGATTGATGAGAAAAGAGGGGAATCAGGTGTGCCTTTGTGTTTTTATGCTCGAAAACTTAGAGATACTCGCGTAGAACGTACACAGGAGAGACGGGGAAGAAGTTCTATGCAAAAAGCTTGAGAGAACCTAAGGAGAAAGCTGTTGCAATACACGAAAACCTGCTAGAAATGGAGAGGGGCGACCGAAATGATGGAGTTAGGTTTAGGGTTTGGGAGGGTAGGGTTAATACATAAAATAGATGCATAATGGGTCTTAATTAAATTTAATAAGGATAAGTAGGAGTCTAGGCCTGAAATATTTTAAAATAGGCCCATTCGTAAAAAAAAAACTCATGAAAAATATTTAGTTTAGGTACGTTTTTGAAAATATTGCCCGAACCCCTCAAAAAGTCCTCCGACTTGCTAAAATTTGCGCACTGGTTTAAAATATGACCCGATGAGTAAAAATACCCCACCAAGGCCCATTTTCGAAAACCTCACTTAATTACACCATATATTAAATAATCAAAAATAGCTATTTAATAAAAAATATTTTTCCTTAATTATCATCGGTCACCATTCCTCGTTCGAGCGCGAAAAACTACTAAAACCCCTTATGCATGAAAATGTAATAAAACATGAAATAAAACACATATCCATGCAAAATGCTTTAAAATAATTAAACACATATTTTAGTAAAACCCTAAATTGCATGCAGTCAGTTTACGTAGCTCGAATTTTCTAGACCTTACAAATCATAATTTTATTTTGTGCTGGTTGAGATGCGGTAACACTAAATTCAACTTCTTCTTTTTTCCTTCCTATTTTTCGAAACTTTATCAATAATATATTCTCGACGTTCTTCAAATGAGAAGTGTTATATTTTTTTCCTTGGACTCTCCGATCATTCTCACCTCATCTTCAAATTGAAAAAGTTTAAGATATTTACCATTGAACTAGAAACGTGCACGTGTGTTGCAAGTCGAACATGTTTGATTTAAAATAAAATTATTTAATCCGATAAATAAACATGAAGATTGCATATCTTACAAGTTACAATCAATGTTAACAATTATATGTTGCTTTAAACACAAACTTTAATTTTAACCTTGCATATTTTTCTCCCACGGTACATATGTATAAATATTGTTAAATTTTTTAGTTTTTGTGATAACAAACAATAATTAATAATTATAAAACAAGCTGCCCCTATTCTGTGTATTCAGATACTCGACCGTTTTGCCAAAGACAAATAGCAATACACTACCAGTGTTCAAAAGATGGGTAAACGGTCACAAACTATTTAGGCTCTCTCCCGGTAAACTACTCAACCAGTTACACTAGACTAAACCAACTCTCGATCGGACCGCTCAGAGATATACTAAACAACTCTCGATCGGACAGAGTTAAGAATATTTATGAAAGTCAACATATCAGTCGACAACTTAAAATAGAAATATTGGCCATATCCTACCAACTCTCATCTGACATAAGGTATTATATCAGTCCGTTGTCTGACATATTTTGTATAAAGAGGATTTTTAAAAGTACAAAAGCAAGAAAGAAATTAAAGAGCATTTAATGAGTGTTGCGGCACGTAACAGTGATGTGTCCATATTTTCGGATTACAACACAAATGGTCGTTGAATGGAAAAAAGGACTTCATTACTATACATAGAGAATGCAAGCAAGAACTTTATATACAGAGACACATTTGAAACAACAAATTCAAAATAAGGCTTGCATACCTAAAAATTTATGAACACAATTCTCATATATATCATACACTCCTCATCAGTTTATTCTTCAAGGTATTATCAGATCTAAAAGGATCAATTAGATCATGAAAACAACTAATCAACCATTTTCTACCGAAGGAAGTTCGAGGAATTGCAAACATTTGAATCTTAGGATTCATTCTTTGTTAGACCTAAAATTGAAGCGGGTAGTTACAACATTTATTATCTATGTCATTTACTCTAAAACATTTATTATCTTGTTGATTATCAACATTTAGGAATATAATAATCCAAGGAATCATCGAATCATTCTTCCGCACTATTTTTTAGTTCGTCCGTTTTCTTAGAATTGAGAAAAAAAAGGTCTTGCATAGCTAACATTATCAAGATGCTCAAAAATTTTTAAAAGAGTTTATTCATCCTTCTTCTAAACACATTATCGATCCTATCAAGTAATATCAGATATGTTTTTTTTCTCTCCTCTGATATATATATACACACACACTCAAGTGAAATTGTTTAACAAATATCAATGTTTTCAAAAAAAGATTATGATTAATGAAAAATTCATATGTAGACACATTTAGAGGCTCAGGATGATGACATGTGGTATGTCATCATTGATGGTCAAACAAAGATTCTTAAGGCAAATATAGCCATTGTTGTAACTAAAGGTGCTCCATAGATGGTGGAAAAGAACTGGTCGGAATGAACTGCAGATTACAAAAAGAAGGCCAACCTGGATAATGTGACCAAAGATATCCTTTATAGAACTTTAAATGAAAATATGTTTACAAAATAAAAACTTTTTCTACAGCTCAAGAAATATAGGAGAAGCTAAATCAAATATGCAATGGCAATGATCAAACCAAGGAAAACAATCTAACGGTTGCCATCCAAAAGTTTGACAATGTCAAGATGAAGCCTGTAGAAACTCTAAATGAGTTTGATGAATGGTTCAGTATTATCATTATTGAACTTACATCTCTTGGTAAGGAATATTCTAACTGAAAAATTTCCTTGAAGGTAATAAGAGCACTGCCCAGATAATGTGATATAAAGACAGTGGCCATGAGAGAATCTAAGGACTTGAACAAACTAGATAGCTGGAGAGGCTAGGAAGGGCGGACGCATGTGCCGCGTGCAAGGAAGAGGAATCATACACGTCCTTGTGCATGGCTCGCTAGGATGGTCCAAAAAGGGTCCTAGGGGTTCAGCCTTGGTCCTAAGATGGATGGTTAGGGTCTGGTCTTGTCAGTTTGGGGCTAGGATTGAAGGAACTTGGGATTTGTTTAGGCCTAGGGTTTGGACGAATTGTGAAGAAAATTCCAGCAGGTTTCTATGCGTTTCCAAGGGTTCTAAATGGCTTGAATTGGGTTGAAAAGGGGATGGTTAGGTGTTAGGAAGCTATGGTTAAAGTTTGGTTAAGTTTCGGGATGATTCAGGTTAAAACTAGGACTTCGGTTCAAGTTTTAAAACGAATTACAAGAGTTAGTCAACGGGCTTAAGTTTACGTCTAAGAAATATTCATGGGTTTCTTTTAAGGTGTTATGGTAAGTTTGGATGGATTCGGGCCGAAGTTTTAAGGTGCGGGGGTAAAATGGGAAAGTTAGGTTTCAGGGACAAAACAGTTATTTTACACCTGAAAAATGTTTGGAGCTCTTGCAGTATCCTGAATGCTGTAATGAATGTTAAATTGTTTATTTTGTAAGGTTGTGTAATTTTATGATGGAAAATGGTAAATGCTAAAAGACGTATTACATGTTTGGTTTAAAAGAAAATGATATTTATGCATGTATTTTATAAATTGATGGAAATGGTGAAAATGTTTTGAATGAAATGACTTGATTGTGACGGTAAGTAAATAGAGATACGTGAGGGACAAAGCTCCAGTGGAACCCGTTTACGGGACAAAGCCCTGTGGGAACCCAACACCGAATTTCCATAGGCCAAGGCCCAGTAACGGAAAAGTGGTTGCTGGTGTCCCCGCCAACTATAGGCCAAGGCACAGAACGGAAAAATAGTTATTGTTTCCTCGCTGCCTGGTACCATGGTTGCAGCTGAAATTGATCAATCGACCGAAAGATGAAAAAATGATCACAACTAGTGAACTGATTTCATCCCAAAGGAAATGTATATGTATATGATGAAAGAAAATTTTTAAGTTTGTGGTTTTTCATGTTAAAGCTATTTTATTAAAAGTATTTTTCACTGTTGCATGTGGATGTATACGTATTACTTGTTACCATGGTTAAGGCTTGCAGAGTCATTATACTCACAAGTGTGAATGATGCAGGTGAGGATATTTCTGTTAAGACAGGAGGGTTGGATGATTGAACACCGACGGTGCACTAACCCGAGGACCTTTCTAGTTTTCCGCACAGTTATTGATTTTAAAGTACTTTAAAGATTTTCAAGACATTTGTGCGTAGGAGTGGTTTTTAAGAGGATTTACGACATTCAAATTTCTTTTGAAAAATACTAGTTTTAGGTTTGGTTGGGTGTTTACGATTTTATGTGAAACGATCACTACTAAATAAATTTTTTATATCTCATAAACTCGAAAATTACTAATAAAAATAACTTAACATTTCAAAAAATAAAACTAATTTAACCATTAAAATCTCAAGTTCATAAAAATTCCTAAATCGTCAACTAACCAAAATTCTTACGTCGACCTTTAAAAAGATCAACTAACATCAAGATAAAGCATACAAATCTCTAATAAAATCATTAACAATAATATTTTAAATCTTTTATCTATCAAGCTAATGCGAAAACTAAATGTTCCTTGGGAATGTACTGCTGCACTCGATTCACTCAAGCATAAGCGCTTCCCTCAAATCATCAAATCCTGCAACATTCAAACCTAGTGAGTCTAATGACTCGACACGTTCTAAACATGAGTAGCAAGTAATACATATACAATCACATGTATTTAAAAAATCATACTTTTATTTAAAATAGCTTTTATGCATAAATAAATCATATATCATAAAATCATAAAATCGTAAAGCTTTCAATCCTTTATCATTTTGGGTGGGTGAAGTTTGATCCTCGAAAGTGACTAGCATTTTATCCTCTGGCCGACTGATCAGTCTTCAGTTCCACATGGCCCATTAGGACGAGCACTAGGCACCGCCATGGAAATCCGATAGTAGGGCTCCCTCTGGGGTCTTTTTCCGTAAATGGGCTATCTCTGGGGCCTTCTCCCTCACGAAATTCTCATAAAATTGTAAGTTCACCGTTCCTTCTTAAAACGGATCCCCCGCATATCTCTATCATTTGTCATAGTCAATTCACATTACTCAAAATATTTTTCTTTTTATTTTTCTTTTTAAAGCATAAAAAATCATAATTTTCAAAAATAGCATTTTAACAATAAAAATTGCACAGCTTTACCATAAATCATAAAATATCATATTTTCATCAAAATCATCATAATAAATCATTTAACATGCGTTATGACCCTTCAGGACGCTGCCAACCTTTTACGTATTATCCAAGTGTAAAATGATCGTTTTGCCCCTAGACGTAATATTTCTCGATTTTGATTTTTTCTTACTTTTGATGACATGGTCCTATCCCAAATAATTATTTAACCTTAAATCTAATTTTTGATAATTTTTTAACTTAAATTCGAGGTTTTCGATTTAATTCTTTAATTATTAGTTTGTGAAGCGTTTAATTCACGAATTAATTCAAATTTTAATATTTTATTTCTGTATTTTAAACATAGATTTTTTATTATCTAAACTACCATTGTGAGCCATGAGCCACCCCCGTGGACCCACGGTTCGAACCTTTTTCTACTAAACTCAATTTTTGACCCTTGCATGAACCCAACGAGCCATCTCGAGCCACCTAGCCAACTCACCTAAGGACCCTAGTGCATCTAGACCCCTGGAACCAGCCCCTAACTCACGCAATTCACTCTGAATCTAGAACTGAGCTGCGCGAGGTTGCTTCTTTGTCATCCTAGGACTCCAACTCGGTTTAGGACACACGTGATACTTAACCCCTGATCCCCTCTAACCCTCACTTTCCTCGGACCATGCCCAGACCCACCCAAACCCAGCCCGAGCCCCTGAACAACGCTGTGAGCCTCCTGCACCAGCAAAGCCGCGCGAGTCCCTCCTAAGCGCTGAAAGGGGATCGATTTTAGGTGTTCGAAATTGCAACAGAAGCTCAAAATGTTTTTCATCTCATGAAAACCGAAAAATATTAGAAGAAAAATCTTGAAAAATTCGAACACCATGTACTAGTGTGTAGCAAAGACAAAACACAAAATGTCATACATAGGGATGTTGAGAAATTATACCTATCAATCACAATGGATTGATGTTGGCTCCAACTTAGTTGATATACAACTAAGCTCTTGATGGCAAGACAATCTTCAAGCTCTCCTTACTCCAAAATTAGGCCCACCACCAACTCGCTAGAACCCCTCTTATTTTGCACTAGAAAAATAAGAGGATTTTTCAAAGAGAAGTGAATTGTTTCTCCAACAATTGAACAACAAAAATTGAGAGAAAAATTGAGGGAAAAACTTGATGAAGTTTCGGCCAAGGTGAGGTAATGGAAGAGGGATGAAGTCGCCTTGGTTGTGGGAAAAGTAGTAGTCACTTTTAGCATGTCATGCAATTTTTTTAATGAAAAAGTAATCTCTAACTCTTCACCTCCCTAGCATGCTTTTTAAGTGAGCTTGTAACATTTACAAAGCCCATGGACTTTTATTTAAATGTGCCAAACATATTTGAGTCCATTTAAAGTTTACTTGATTTTACTCAAGCCCACTAGTTTAATAATTATTTCTAATTGGGCTCTACAAGGCCCAATGTTATTTGATTAATTCAACACTTGAATTAATTTAATTATTTATACTCTACTAGGCCCACTAGTGTTTAATTAATTCAACACTTGAATTAATTTAATTTAGTCCATAATAATGTTTATGAAAATCACAATTTTCAAATACATTATTCACTTGGCCTAGTTTTAATTTAGGAACACATTCATAAATTAAAAAATAAATTCTCTCATAGAAGTCATACTTCTATTTTTCTTTACGCTTATAAACTCATTTATAAGCCGTTCAACACATTGAACTATTTTACTTCTCAACGGGATCTAGAAAGCTAGTACTTGTGTGGCCCTCAATGGTTCATTGATACAACTAGCCGTGGGTTCACATCTCCATGTGATTCGGACTAAACATGTCCTTATATGAGCATACCCCAATTGCTCCATTCTTACTTATCAACTCCTTGATAACAAGAACGTCATAACTCAAGTCTGATAGTACCCAACCAATCATGTTAAACGCCTAGCAGCATCGCTTACATGATTCTCTATGTATCAAATGATAGTGCCTGCAAAAACCATTCAATTATGGTTAGCGTACAGTACGGTCCCTTCAACTCATATATCCCGACCGATTCGACAACCATTGGTATATCGAGAGTAGTCAATGAATCGATACTATGTGTCATGTTGTAGTTGCATCGATGGTGTAATCTATGAAACCCCTTTCATAATTACCACCATACTCTGATCAGAGATTTCATACTACATACACATAGGATATCCATACCCGAAGGTAAGCGGTGAATCCCCGACTACAATGCATCGACTCCTATATGTTTCGACAAAACACCCAACCTTGCCACCTGATGACCCCTTGAGAGTCGGTAAACAAGTCAAAGTGCAATGCTAGCACATAGAGTCTCAATGTTGTCCCGGGTCATAAGGACTAATGGTGTACAACCATAAACTAGGACGTTTCCACTCGATAAGTGAGAACCACTTGGAAAGTCCTTTATGGAGGGTTGTTCAGTGCACTCTACCAGGAGCACCTATCTGCATGCTCGGACATCACAATGTCTCCTACCAATGAAACATGGTACTCACATCGCAGATACTAGTCTCGAACTCGAGCGACCTATATCCTTCTTAGCGGCGGCTAAATCGACTAGGAACTGTTTAGAATATACAGTATTCCAAATATGAGTTTCATGATACTCATCATATTAGCATCTCATATTCTTTCTACTATTTGTATATTCAAGGGCTTTATCTATGCAACTAGCATGGGTATTCAGATAAAGATGTGCCAATAATAATTTCAAATATTATTAAAATAAAGATTGTTTATACATAGAGTTTCATTGTGAACACTCGGCCAACACTTGGCTCGACGGGCACCTACTCTAACAATTTCCCACTTGCACTAGAGCCAACTACCCATATGCTTCAAACCCATCAATTCGCGATGCTACTCGAATAATGGTCCAGGTAAAGGCTTAGTTAGTGGATCAGCAACATTATCTGCGGAGCCGACTTTGTCAATCGAGACATCTCCTCTTTCCACAATCTCTCGGAGGATGTGGTACTTTCTCAATACATGTTTGGACTTCTGATGAGACCTCGGCTCCTTTGCTTGAGCTATAGCTCCCGTGTTGTCACACAACACCGGGACAGGAGCAACTCCATAGGAACGACGTCCAACTCTTGGACGAAATTCCTTATCCAAACAGCCTCCTTTGCTTGCATCTGATGCAGCAATGTATTCGGCCTCAGTGGTGGAATCCGCATTACTGTCTTGCTTGGAACTCTTCCAAGAGACAGCAGCACCATTGAGCATGAATACGAACCCAGAGGTTGACTTAGAGTCATCGATATCGATTTGGAAGCTAGAGTCGGTATAGCCTTCCAATTTCTGTTCTCCATCCCATAGACCAAGAACAACTTATTGGTCCTTCTCAAATACTTAAGGATGTCTTTCACAGCTTTCAAATGTGGAAGACCAGGGTTCGATTGATATCTACTCACTACACTTAGTGCGAAAGCCACGTCAGGACGTGTAGATATCATCCCATACATGATGCTACCAATCGCAGATGCATAAAGAATGCTTGTCATCGCCGCTATCTCTGCATCAGTCTTGGGAGACATAGACTTGGATAGGGACACGCCATGACACATTGGTAGATGTCCTCTCTTGGACTCATCCATCGAGAACCTCTTCACGATGGTATCAATGTATGTGGACTGGGTGAGACCAAGCAATCTTTTTGATCTATCTCTATAGATCTGTATTCCCAATACAAAAGATGCTTCACCCAAGTCCTGCATCGAGAACTTATTCTCTAACCATATCTTAGTTGATTGCAACATCCCTACATCATTCCCAATGAGTAGAATGTCATCAACATAAAGCACAAGGAATGTCACAGCACTCCTACTGACCTTCTTATACACACAGGGTTCCTCAAGATTCTTAGCAAAACCAAACTCTTTGATTGTACTATCAAATCTGAGGTTCCAACTCCTAGATGCCTGCTTTAGACCATAAATTGATCTCTGAAGTTTGCATACCATATGCTCACTTCCGATAGATGTAAACCCTTCGGGTTGAGACATGTAAATCTCTTCTTTAATATCCTCATTAAGAAAGGCTGTCTTAACATCCATCTGCCATATCTCATAGTCATACCATGCAGCTATGGCTAGCAATATCCTTATAGACTTGAACATTGCAACTGGAGAAAAGGTTTCCTCAAAGTCGACTCCTTGTCTTTGAGTATATCCTTTTGCTACCAATCGCGCCTTGAAGGTCAATATCTTCCCATCCGCCCCAAGTTTCCTCTTGTAAATCCATTCACCCTATGGGAACAATTCCCTCAGGTGGATCCACGAGATTCCACACTTGGTTCGAATGCATGGAATTCATCTCAGATTCCATTCGCTTCAAGTCACTTGGATGAATCGGCATCAAATAACGCTTTCTTGAAGGTCTTTGGATCACATCCATGGTTAGGCTCATCATGGCCCTCTTCAAGAAGCAGACCATACCTAATAGGTGGTCTCGAGACTCTATCGGATCTTCTAGGAGCTTGTATCTCCTCTCTTGGCTCTTCGGGTGTGGGTTCTATAATGGTGGGTGTCTCTCGAACCTTTTCGAGTTCTATCATCTCGCCTTTTCTATCCAATAGAAATTCCTTTTCCAAAAAGGTTGCATTCATAGAAACAAACACTTTTGTTTCTTGGGTATGATAGAAATAGTATCCAACTGAATTCCTTGGATATCCCACAAAGTAACATAAAATGGATCGACTATCCAATTTATCTCCCACTACCTGCTTCACATAAGCAGGGCACCCCCATATTCTAAGATAAGAATATTTGGGAGGCTTACCCATCCATATCTCATATGGTGTCTGCCTTTGAATGGACATTTAGTGGAATATCTTTCAATTTTAAGTTATAGAGATCGTTTTCAAGTTCATCAGTACCAATCAAACATTCATTCTTGTAAATATTGCAAACACCTTTGCTAAATAAACAAGAAAATTCATCTTTATCTAACATAGAAATGGAAATAATGTTTTCACAAAATTAGGTAAAAACAAAACATCTCATAAAATTAACTTAAAACTATTGTTCAACAATAAGTAAACATCTTCAACAGCCTTGGTAGCAACTCTTGCTCCATTGCCCATACTCAAGAAGGTCACACCTTCCCTAAGCTTCCTACTTCTTCCCATCACCTGTAACTCATTACAGAGATGTGAGGTCACAACCGGTATCCAATAACCAAGAAGTAGAGTTAATTGAAATGTTTACTTCAATTTAGAACATACCATTTTCAGAACTTTTCTGAGCAAGATATTCTTTGCAATTACGCCTCCAATGTCCAGGCTTCTTGCAGTGATGACAAACATCACTAGTCTTGTCATCCTTAACTGGTGTGGCTGCCATGACGGGATTCGGAGATTGCCTCAACAAGGGCACGTTCTTCTTGGGACGTTGGAAAGAACGCTTCTTTCCCTTCCCATGTGGATCAATCTTCGTACCAGATGAAGAACCCACATAAAGAACCAACTTCTCTTTCTTGATGGTGGATTCAAACGTAACAAGTATGTTAACCAACTATTCAAGGGTCGGCTCTAGCTTGTTCATGTTGAAATTCACCACAAAAGGATCAAATGAGCTAGGCAGCGATAAGAGCAACACGTCGGTGGTCAACTCCGAAGGCAACATCAGATCCATGCCAACGAGCCCAATCAACTTCAGGCCATGCTCATGGACCGAGGCCCCATCTCGCATGCGCAAAGTGATCAGCTCCTTAACGGTAGCATGCCTAAGAGGCCGTGTTTGCTCACCAAAGAGCTCCTTGATATGCAAATGAATGTCAGCAGCACTCTTTGCATCCTCAAAACGCCTCTTGCAGCTCATCATTCATAGAAGCCTGCATATAACACCTGGCTTTCAAGTCATGGTCACACCATTCCTTGTAAGTCTGCAATTCCTTAGGAGTGCAGTCAGTCGGAGCCTCAACAGGGGGCGACTCAGTCAGTGTATATGCTATCCTTTTTCGAATTCAAGACCATTTTTAGGTTTCTTAGCCAATTGAGGTAGTTAGGTCCGGTTAATACATGTTTGTCGAGTATTGCAGATAGCGGATTGGGAATCGAAGACATTGTCAAAAATTGTACTGAAAAGTATAACAGATAAATGTTAATGACTAATTTAAAATATTTAGTAAGATATAAAGTATGAACTTTTACTTTATAAATTTTCACTCCCACTGTTTTGACATCTTTCACTACCCTCTAGTGAAAACGGGAAACTCCTTTCCTCAGTAGGTACGCAAGGTCCAATTAGCGAATTATGATCCCGAATAATATCAGCCAATCATAATCCCTAAAAGATAGTTTCCAATTGCATCACAGTGCAACCCTCTACGTAAACTTTTGTCTCACGTTTGATTAGGACCCAATAATATGACGTCGTTCATCTTCACGTGTCAAGCCTTACCCATCGATGTTGAACCTTAATGGACGGTCGCCATGAGTTACCCCAATAATATGAGCCGAAATCATGGGAGTTCCACGTAGTTCACATCACCATGTCAATGGATGTCACAGCTTTCCGGCACCCAAGGCCCCCCAATAATATGAGCCGAGCCCCGAGCACGGGTAGCGTTCATCATGCACCCATTGTCGATGGAAGACATGGAAATTATAAACAAATTTATAATTCCCCTTTTCGGGCTTGATATTAATTTTGAATCTTATTCAAAATGAGGGTTTTTAATTTTGAAATGTCTCATCATTAATTTTATTTAAAAGCTCGCCATGTTTGAACGTATGTTTGCCGGATTCATGCAACTTTGTTATTATCATAATAATAACGCACATACTCATTATTTATAACATATCATGCATATATTATAAACAGTAAACAAAACAAGGATGATCAATCGCCGCAAAACTAATGGCCCGTGTGAGCTAAACACGGGCCTAGGTCCAATCCTAGGGAAATGCATGGGATGCAAATGCAACTATTACATTAGCTTCCAATATTTACATGTCTTCGATCTTCATAATCATCATGGCCACCATCTTCCAATCTTGATCATCCACTATACTAATATTTACAAATAAATATCCATGGCAAATAGGGATACATCTCATGGGGGTGGGAACGGGCAATAAACCAAGCCCACTTTATAAATTGATAATTATTACAATCATTCAACACAAAATATCCTAGCATACACCTAGCAAATTGGGCTTGAGCTTTTGATCATCTTTCATGCATAATATCACATATCATACACCATCAATTAATTATCACAATAATTCATTGATCCAATATTATATATCTTGATCCAATCACTAACCGCCACGATTATAAACTAAATTAACAAAGTATACAAACACCTTTGTCTACTTTCTAATTAATTTATTTATAATCAAATTTCTTGTAAATCACCATTTACTATAAATAACTAAAGTCCAACTTCAATTATTTTTTTCATGAGAAAATATTTGCAACTTTTGTAAATCTAAACTTAAGGACCAAAAAAACTCATTTTTCACCAAAAACATTTTTGGCCCATTTAAAATTCACAAATATGTTAGCCATCCAAAGGCCCAACAACTCAAGGCCCATGACTCTTTGATATTTCAAAACACCTTTTGAAAACCCTAGCCGTCATCGCCGTTGCCGGAGCTCTGTCGCCGGAGCTCTGTCGCCGGATTCCGGCCAACATGCCAAATTTTTTTTTTTATTTAAAAAGATGGGGATGTTCGGGCAGCCCCTCGGGCAAGGGCACCCGAATTGCGCAGCCCCACGGGCAGCCCGAGCTGCCCGAAATGGGCAGCAACAAGCTGCCCGAATTTTCCCCAAAATTCAGCCTTGGTTTTGTTGCAAAAATATTTCTCATACGGTTAGAAATCGATCTCAATATAATATTATGTATATTCTACAAAAACTAGTACCTTTAGCTCTGATACCACTTGAAAGGGGATCGATTTTAGGTGTTCGAAATCGCAACGGAAGCTCAAACATCTCATGAAAACCGAAAAATATTAGAAGAAAAATCTTGAAAAATTCGAACACCATGTACTAGTGTGTAGCAAATACAAAACACAAAATATCATACATAGGGTGTTGAGAAATTATACATATCAATCACAATGGATTGATGTTGGCTCCAACTTAGTTGATATACAACTAAGCTCTTGATGGCAAGACAATTTTCAAGCTCTCCTTGCTCCAAAATTAGGCCCACCACCAACTAGCTAGAACCCCTCTTATTTTGCACTAGAAAAATAAGAGGATTTTTCAAAGAGAAGTGAATTGTTTCTCCAACAATTGAAGAACAAAAATTGAGAGAAAAATTGAGGGAAAAACTTGATGAATTTTCGGCCAAGGTGAGGTAATGGGAGAGGGATGAGTTGCCTTGATTGTGGGAAAATTAGTAGTCACTTTTAGCATGCCATGCAATTTTTTTAATGAAAAAGTAATCCCCAACTCTTCACCTCCCTAGCATTCTTTTTAAGTGGGCTTGTAACATTTACAAAACCCATGGACTTTCATTTAAATGTCCCAAACATATTTGAGTCCATTTAAAGTTTACTTGATTTTACTCAAGCCCACTAGTTTAATAATTATTTCTAATTGGGCTCTACAAGGCCCAATGTTATTTGATTAATTCAACACTTGAATTAATTTAATTATTTGGACTCTACTAGGCCCATTAGTGTTTAATTAATTCAACATTTGAATTAATTTAATTTAGTCCATAATAATGTTTATGAAAATCACAATTTTCAAATACATTATTCACTTGGCCTACTTTTAATTTAGGAACACATTCATAAATTAAAAAAATACATTTCTCTCTTAGAAGTCATACTTCTATTTTTCTTTACGCTTATAAACTCATTTATAAGCCGTTCAACACATTGAACTATTTTACTTCTCAACGGGATCTAGAAAGCTAGTACTTGTGTGGCCCTCAATGGTTCATTGATACAACTAGCCGTGGGTTCACATCTCCATGTGATTCAGACTAAACATGTCCTTATATGAGCATACCACAATTGCTCCATTCTTACTTATCAACTCCTTGATAACAAGAACGTCAGAACTCAAGTCTGATAGTACCCAACCAATCATGTTAAACGCCAAGCAGCATCGCTTACATGATTCTCTAGGTATCAAATGATAGTGTCTGCAAGAACCATTCAATTATGGTTACAGTACGGTCCCTTCAACTCATATATCCCGACCGATTCGACAACCATTTGTATATCGAGAGTTGTCAATGAATCGATACTATGTGTCATGTTGTAGTTGCATCGATCGTGTAATCTACGAAACCCCTTTCATAATTACCACCATAATCTGATCAGAGATTTCATACTACATACACATAGGATATCCATACCCGAAGGTAAGCGGTGAATACCCGACTACAATGCATCGACTCCTATATGTTTCGACAAAACACCCAACCTTGCCACCTGATGACACCTTGAGAGTCGGTAAACAATTCAAAGTGCAATGCTAGCACATAGAGTCTCAATGTTGTCCCGGGTCATAAGGACTAATGGTGTACAACCATAAACTAGGACGTTTTCACTCGATAAGTGAGAACCACTTGGAAAGTCCTTTATGGATGGTTGTTCAGTGCACTCTACCAGGAGCACCTATCTGCATGCTCGGACATCACAATGTCCCCTACCAATGAAACATGGTACTCACATTGCAGATACTAGTCTCGAACTCGAGCGGCCTATATCCTTCTTAGCGGCAGGCTGAATCGACTAGGAACTGTTTAGAATATACAGTATTCCAAATATGAGTTTCATGATACTCATCATATGAGCATCTCATATTCTTTCTACTATTTGTATATTCAAGGGCTTTATGTATGCAACTAGCATGGGTATTCAGATAAAGATGTGTCAATAATAATTTCAAATATTGTTAAAATAAAGATTGTTTATACATAGAGTTTCATTGTGAACACTCGGCCAACACTTGGCTCGACGGGCACCTACTCTAACAAGCGCAAGAGTTCCACTTCCCGTGGGGTTCTTTGCACCAGCCACCACCGAGCCCTAGACTTTCTGACCCTCTCTAGACCAGCCTGAGCCATCGCCTAGACCACCCTTGCCAACCCTTAGCCCCTCGGTTGCTCCAACTCACTTTCGCGCAACAACCACGCATGGGAAGAGTCCTACGCCTTGTGTACTCTCCTCCAGGTGATATCCAGGGCTAGGACTCTACCAGGCCCTTAATCATGTCCCACCCCTATCCCCAGCCAGCCCTGGCTGAGCCCTAGTGCAGCACACCCCCTAGCCGCACCCCATGAAAATCACATGCGCATGGACCATCCTAGAAAACCCTAGGTGTGTTCTCCTTTGTCAACCTCGATTCCAGCCCTACACTCCACCTTGAATTGTTCATGTTCTAACGATAATTCATCCTACGTTGGCAGCGTACTTGTTAGGATTCATAATACGTTTATATATATGTAAAAACGTTCAAAACTTTCAAAATAATTGACAAAACGTTTAGCGATTTAAACTCCAATATTTTTCATGCAAAAATACATAAAACATGCATATGATAGTTTGAATGATGCGTAAAAGAGTTTAGAAAACGTGCCTATGCGTTTTAAAACGCTCGAATATTTGATCGTCGGCGAGGGGCATGAGAAGGGACGAACGGACGACGAAGAACCCTAGCTTTTCTTCCTTGCAAATCTCGAATTTTTGTGTGTGCAAGTGTGTGAAAAACTGGCTGATGATTGCTCTAAAACACCTAGGAATCCTTTTTATAAATTTTAATTTGCAAGTTAATGGGCTTAGATTTTGGGCTTCCAAGTATAGGAACAATTGAGCCTACTCAATTTAGTTAAATTTGGTCCAATAACTCTTATTTAATTGAAACAAAAAACTTCTTAAAAATTAGTTTCCAAAAATAATTATTTTTGATCTTTTAAAAACTCTTCGTTTGCCCAAAATCGGCTTCTCGGGTAAAATCGAGCTCGTCCCGTAAACTAATTCGAAATCTGTCATTTTTTAAATAAAATTAAATCATTTTTAATCATATTAAGAAGCCTTGAAAATATTTAATGAAATATATATATTCTTGTCTTGGTCGTCACCGTCTCATTTCCCCAGCCTATTATCGAATATTCTGGTAAAATCCTTCAATTTCATGAAATCATGCCATATAATCATTTAATCATGCAATCATATCTTTAATCATATAATATACATCAAATAAGCATTTAAAATCAATTAAATAAAACAATTAAGCAATTCAAATAAATTGCATGCATGTGGTTTACGTTGGTTGGTTTTTCGGACGTTACATTATGATTTTTACTGCACTCTTGGATTTTTCATAAATAGTTGGTTGGTTTATTTTAATGGTGCAAGCAGTAAAAGTATATACATATATTTATAAGGGTTCGGCCGAAGGTTTATAAAAAAAATCTAGTATATTTTAAAGAAAAACGAGTTAGAGACACTTCAGATGAGGTATTTGTACAGGAATTTGTCACAATCATTCGAGGAAGTGAAAACAGAAAAATTAAGCCTAAGAGAGAAGTCAAGTGAATCTAGTTGCTTGCAACGAAATGAGCTTAATGGTCTTAAGGTGAAACTAAGTTTGTTAGCCACAGAGAATGATATTGTGGGGACCCGGGCTCTAACTCAATTGTCTTTGAGATTAATTGGATCTTTGCTAAAAAATGTGGGTCAAAATTTTGCTTTTAATATCAAAACAATTGTATATAATCCATATACAAGCAACATCTTTATTTTTTTTCAACAAAAGAGAGTACATGTCTTGTTTCCTTATATCATTATACAAACTAGTGTTTTGAACACATTACATATCAAATGTAAACACTCCTAGCTCATCTGCTACGCCCTTAATCTCCACGTTATCTCAATATCTCATCTTTGTCTCGACCCTGATCATGTCCCACCTGTTGTCATGCACACATACAGACACAACAACAGTCGGATACTCCGGTGAGAACAAATCTCAGTATAAAACATGTATACATGCATGTCATGCAATTTCATACAAAATCATAACACATAATTCAGTAATTATGACACATTAGTGAATACAGATAAAACAATTCGACTCTTACTCTTTAACTCGACTCATATCTAAGTCTAGGGAATTCGGTGTGAATAAGACGTAACAAGTCTCCCACCTACTCTCCCAATCGTGGTGGCGGTACGTCTTATTCCTAGACTTCGGTTCTGTCTGTATCGAATATCTACAATCGGAGTCGATCTTCTCCTATGCCTCGATACCACCAAACGTCTAGAAACTTGGCATATCTGCCAATGACTCTCCTATCTCAGTACATGTATATAAATCAATCTAAATACAAACATAACAAGTATGTGATTTTGGGAAACTCAAACCGAATCTGATTCGAGTTATTCTTCCCGAATCGACATTAAATTATACCTTTCGTTGTTCAGTCTTTGTCGAGATCGAATTCTATATCTGTCGAAGCTTGTCTATATCAATCTGAAATGGCAATTCAAGATGCATTCTATCAATCCCTAACTTAAATCAATACACATATGTATCAATATTCAATCTCGGCACATTTCGACGGCATAACGGTGTAATCTCGCGATACCGATCAACTCAATTAGTGTATATATGATATCAACACGCCACAATTCTCAACAACCATCAACCACAACTCATAATCTGCATAATCTCATACATATATATGCTGGAAAATCACAATAATCGCATATCCTATCCGTTTTTCGATCCGGTTGCAAATATACGTTACTTATAATCTCAAGAACATCTAATAGTAATCATATCTGATTTCTCCCAACATCTTAACTTCAAAACATGTTGAAATGTAAAAATACTTACATCGTTTTGTAGCTGGTAACAAGAGGAGTACGGAACCGAAATCGGATCGAAATTTGGGTGGTTAGATCTTGTACAAGCTAATTTCTAAGCTAAGATGTAACTTGAGAAATTCTGGAGCTTTTCTGGTTTTCTCTCGTCCATATCAAGCTGAAGAATGAAGATTAGTACATGATATATGCATGGCTAGGACAAGTGTCTAATTCTTCATTCTGCACGTCCCACCGCGGGTGCGCTACACATTGCACCGTGGGTGCGCTAGGCGTATTGATCCAAACTCAAATTTCAGAAGCGGCGGCCGCGGGTGCACTGGCTCTTGCCCCGCGGGTGCGGTCTTGTCTCTGTACATTTACCGCAGGTGCGGTGGCTTTTATACCGCGGGTGCAGTCAAGCTACTGTCAACTTTCAACATTTTATGATAAACGACCGCGGGTGCACTGTCTTTTAGACCACGGGTGCACTGTCTCTGCTGCCCCAACAATATATTTTGCAACTAAAATCGAATCGCAACGTCGCTTCCTCGCCCTTCGATAAATACATCAAATCATGCATTAATAAGTTCTGCTTACCAATTCACATCTCGGGCATTACATTTTTCCCCCTCTTAGATATGAGTTCGTCCTCGAACTCGCAGGCAATCAATCAAAACAAGTAAAAGAAGCAATAAAATCAAAAGCTGAATAAATACTCACATCATGTAAATAACTCGGGATATCTTTGTCTCATCTCTGATTCTGTCTCCTAAGTCGCTTCTTCAGTGCCATGACGACTCCACTGGACTTTCACTAGCGGAATAGTCTTCGTTCTGAGTTGTTTAATTTTCCAATCAAGAATCTGAGTTGGTTGTTCAATATAACTCAGTGTATCGTCAAGCTCGGCCTCGTCAGGCTGAATGACATGAGAAGCATCAGGCATGTATCTACGCAGCATCGATACATGAAAAACGTCATGTATCCCATATAAAGAAAGAGGAAGAGCAAGTTGATATGCTCGATCGCCAATCTTCTCAAGAATTTTGTACGGACCGATGTATCTAGGAGATAACTTTCCACGTTTGGCAAATCTGACAACGCCTCTGAAAGGAGAAATATTCAAAAATACTATGTCTCCCTGTTTAAATACTAACGGTCTACGTCTGATGTTCACATACTTGGCTTGTCTATCTTGTGCCATCTTCATTCTCTTCTGAATTATCTTCACCTTCTCAGTCATTTCACGAATCATATCAGGCCCAAGTTCTGGTACCTCAGATATATCATCCCAATACAGAGGAGATCTGCACTTCTTGCCATATAACGCTTCAAACGGTGCCATCTCGATGCTCGTCTGATAGCTGTTGTTGTACAAGAATTCACAAAGTGATAGTGAATCTTGCCAACTAGTGCCAAAGTCTAGCACTACAGCTCTCAGCATATCCTCTAAGGTCTGGATAGTCCGGTCTGACTGTCCGTCTGTCTGAGGATGATATACAGTGCTCAGGTGCAATGTCGTACCTAAAGCCTACTGCAAACTGTGCCAAAAGTGTGAAGTGAATCGTGGATCACGATCTGATACGATCGACTTCGGCACACCATGCAATCTGACTACCTCTCTGACATATATCTCTGCCATCTGGTCATGTCGGTACGTCATTCTGTATGGAATAAAGCATGCGGATTTGGTCAATTTGTCAATAACAACCCAAATCGCATCATAACCCCGGGATGATCGTGGTAACCTCGTAACGAAATCCATGGAAATGTGATCCCATTTCCATTCAGAAACAGATAAACTCTGAAGTAAACCTCCGGGCTTCTTTCTCTCGGCCTTCACTTGTTGGCTATTCAAGCAGTTAGACACAAACTCTGCAATATCTGACTTCGTCTGTTTCCACCAGAATTGTGTCTTCAGATCGTTGTACATCTTCCTGCCACCAGGATGAATACTGAACCGACTACAGTGCGCTTCTGACAATATCTGTTGTTTCAAATCTGAAACATCTGGCACTACAAGGTGGTTATTCACATACAAAACATGATCATGTACCTGATACTCTGAATTATGCCCTGATCTGACCATCTCAACTGACTTCTGAATATTCTGAGCAGTTCTTTGTGCTTCTTTAATTTTCAAAATCAAATCTGGTTCAACTTGAATCGTAGCAAGTCGTAGTGGTCTACTATCTGTATCAAATGCTAATCCAGACAAACAGCAATCTTCAATCATATTCGAAAAACCTATCGTCGACAAGGATAGGGAACATACCTTTCGACTCAAGGCGTCCGCTGCTGCATTTGACTTTCCTGGATAGTATTTGATCTCGCAATCAAAGTCCTTTAATAAATCAAGCTATCTACGCTGTCTCATGTTCAACTCTGACTGTGAAAACAGATATTTCAGGCTTTTATGATCAGAGTAGATTTCAAACTTCTCGCCATAGAGATAGTGTCGCCATATCTTCAGTGCAAATACTATGGCCGCCAATTCAAGATCATGAATTGGGTAACGAATCTCGTGTGGTTTCAACTGTCTCGAGGCATATGCGATCACATGTCCTCGCTGCATAAGAACACATCCTAACCCTCTGTGAGATGCATCGCAATATACAATGAAATCCCCAGTACCTGAAGGTATCGTCAATACTGGAGCACTGGTCAATCGTCTCTTCAACTCCAAGAAGCTAGACTCACAGGCTTCAGACCACACAAATGGCGTATTCTTCTGAGTCAGCTGAGTAATCGGCTTTGCAATACTGGAGAAATCTCTAATAAATCGATGATAATAGCCTGGTAGACCCATGAAACTGCGTATCTCTGGCACTGATGTTGGTCTACGCCAACTGATCACCGCATCAACCTTGCTAGGATCAACATATATACCGTCTCCAGATATGATATGTCCCAAAAAGACAACCTGTCTCACCCAAAACTCACATTTTGACAGTTTAGCATATAATTCATAATTTCTCAGCATTTGCAACACAATTCTTAAATGCTCGGCATGATCAGTCTGACTTCTCGAGTAAACCAAAATATCATCAATAAAAACAATAACAAACTCATCTAGATACCTCTGAAAGACACGGTTCATCAGCCCCATAAACACCGCTGGAGCATTCGTTAAACCAAAAGGCATGACAATAAATTCATAATTTCCATACCTGGTTCGGAACGCTGTCTTCGGTATATCAACATCTCGGACTCTCAGCTGGTGATATCCAGACCTCAAATCAATCTTGGAATAGACGGAAGATCCCTGCAACTGATCAAATAAATCGTCGATACGAGGCAATGGATATTTGTTCTTTATCGTTGCCTTGTTCAGCTGCCGGTAATCAATACATAATCTCATCGAACCGTCTTTCTTTCGCATAAATAGCACTGGAGCGCCCCAAGGGGAAACACTCGGTCTAATATACCCTTTGGCTAGAAGATCTTCTAGTTGTGTTTTCAGTTCTTTCAACTCAATCGGCGCCATTCTGTACGGAGCTCGAGATATAGGGACAGTACCTGGTAAGAGATCAATACTGAAATCTACCTCTCGGGCTGGAGGTAACCCTGGAATCTCGTCTGGGAATATATCAGCAAAATCGCAAACTACTGGCAGATCTGCCAATGCTGGGCTCGATTTCAGTAGATCTACTGAATATACAAGGAACCCCTCTGCTCCTTTCTGCAATAATCTAGTCATCGTCAAAACAGATACTAAGGGAATCCGAGATCTGGAACCCTTACCGTAGAATTTCCACTCATCAGCCATCTCTGGTCTGAATCTGACAATCTTCTAGAAACAATCTACAGTGGCTCTATACTTGGTTAACATATCGATACCGAAAATACAGTCAAAATCAGCTAACCCAAGCACAATACAATCTAAATCAATCTCGTGACCCTCAAACTGTAGTATACAATGTCTAACTGAAGTCACAGATATAAGACCACTTCCCAGCGGAGAAGAAATAGACACTACAGCAGATAATGACTCGACAGGCAATGAATGCAACAATGCAAAGCGCTCAAATATAAAAGTATGAGATGCACCCATATCTATCAATACATATGCAGGATAACCGCAAAGGAAACAGTTACCTGCGATCACATCACTGGTGCATCTTGGGCCTGCTCTTCTGTCAGTGCAAACACTCGAGCCTACTGTCTGGGAGGTTGGCTCACTGTCTGGCTACCTCTGGCTCGGGGCTGTGTCTGTGTAGGAATAGGCTGAAAGGAATGAACAGATGAAGCTTGCCTCTCAGGCTGAGCTACTGAACCAGATGCTCCTACACTCTGAGCCTGCTGTACACCTTTCTGGGGACAAACCCTGGCGAAGTGTCCATGCTGTCTGCAGATATTGCAGCGACCCATCACACCCTGACAGTGCTCGATGGCATGTCGTCCTCCACAAGAACTGCAATATACACCTGTATACTCTGTACTCTGGCCAGGACCTCTCTGTCGTGACCCACTGGAGCTCGACAAACTGCTCCCTGATCTTTTAAACTGTTTTTCCTTCGCTTTCAATTGGTCTTTCCTTCTGCTACTGCTACCACCACTCTCAAATCTGGGAGGGGTTTGAACTGAAGGTTGTGGCGATCTCGGCGTTGGAGCGACATAAAGAGTACTTCGTTTCCAAAACAATCCAGCTTCTGCTCCCTTGGCTCGATTCAAGGCCTCTGCAAAGGTATTGGGTCTACCTGTATTCACCAAAGTAAAAATCTCCGGATTCAGGCCATTGATAAACTAATCCGCAACGGCCTCGTCATTTCCTGGGACATGAGGAGCAAATCGGAGCAATGCAGAGAACTTAGCAACATATTCTTCGATATTCAGTTGTCCCTGTCTCAGATTAGCAAATTCAGCACCTTTGTCTTTTCGGTAGGACGCTGATAGAACTCGGCTTTAAAAACTTTTCAGGTAATTTCTGTGCCACGATGCTCCAATGCTCTTTTCGTGGTAAGCCACCAATTCTTTGCAACTTCTTGCAGTTGATGCCCAATAAGTTTAACTCGTCGCTCGTCGGTGTAGTCAAGAGATTCAAATAACATCTCTATGTCATCGAACCAACTTTCACACTCAACTGAATTTTCTGTGCCCTTCAGTGTTGGTGGTCGAAACGACTGAAACCTCTTTAGCAAAGTCTCCATCGGTGTAGCGGTTACATCCATCGGATCATTGGATGTACTGCCCTGTTCTGGTGCCCGACCTGCTGCTGGTTGCGGTACTCGTCGAGGAGGCATATCTGATTATCAAACGGTTTAGTACACAATCTATACAATCTGGCTCAGCCCTCCTCTGATCATATACCTCTGATCCAGAATCGGTTTCTGATTTAGTCTTTGCAATTACATGCTGTAATCAACTCAGATAACAATATAACATGTAATAGGGAAAGCAATAAATCATGCTGGCACAATAAAAGCAAGGAAGGAAATTCAAACTACCCCCCTGCTCATTCTATTCTATTTCACTCTACAGAACCTACTGCTCTGATACCACCTGTTGTGGGGACCCGGGCTCTAACTCAATTGTCTTTGGGATTAATTGGATCTTTGCTAGAAAATGTGGGTCAAAATTTTGCTTTTAATATCAAAACAATTGTATATAATCGATATACAAGCAACATCTTTATTTTATTTCAACAAAAGCAAGTACATGTCTTGTTTCCTTACATCATTATACAAACTAGTGTTTAGAACAGATTACATATCAAATGTAAACACTCCTAGCTCATCTGATACGCCCGTAATCTCCACGTTATCTCAATCTCTCATCTTTGTCTCGACCCTGATCCTGTCCCACCTGTTGTCATGCACACATATAGACACAACAACAGCCGGATACTCCGGTGAGAACAAATCCCAGTATAAAACATGTATACATGCATGTCATGCAATTTCATACAAAATCATAACACATAATTCAGTAATTATGACACATTAGTGAATACAGATAAAACAATTCGACTCTTACTCTTTAACTCGACTCATATCTAAGTCTAGGGATCCCGGTGTGAATAAGACGTAACAAGTCTCCCACCTACTCTCCCAATCGTGGTGGCGGTACGTCTTATTCCTAGACTTCGGTCTTGTCTGTATCGAATATCTACAATCGGAGTCGATCTTCTCCTATGCCTCGATACCACCAAACGTCTAGAAACTTGGCATATCTGCCAATGACTCTCCTATCTCAGTACATGTATATAAATCAATATAAATACAAACATAACAAGTATGTGATTTTGGGAAACTCAAACCGAATCTGATTCGAGTTATTCTTCCCGAATCGACATTAAATTATACCTTTCGTTGTTCAGTCTTTGTCGAGATCGAAGTCTATATCTGTCGAAGCTTGTCTATATCAATTTGAAATGGCAATTCAAGATGCATTCTATCAATCCCTAACTCAAATCCATACACATATGTATCAATATTCAATCTCGACACATTTCGACGGCATAACGGTGTAATCTCGCGATACCGGTCAACATAATTAGTGTATATATGATATCAACACGCCACAATTCTCAACAACCATCAACCACGACTCATAATCTGCATAATCTTATACATATATATGCTGGAAAATCACAATAATCGCATATCCTATCGGTTTTTCGATCCGGTTGCGAATATACGTTACTTATAATCTCAAGAACATCTAATAGTAATCATATCTGATTTCTCCCAACATCTTAACTTCAAAACATGTTGAAATGTAAAAATACTTACATCCTTTTGTAGCTGGTAACAAGAGGAGTACAGAACCGAAGTCGGATCGAAATTTGGGTGGTTAGATCTTGTACAAGCTAATTTCTAAGCTAAGACGTAACTTGAGAAATTCTGGAGCTTTTCTGGTTTTCTCTCGTCCATATCAAGTTGAAGAATAAAGATTAGTACATGATATATGCATGGCTAGGACAAGTGTCTAATTCTTCATTCTGCACGTCCCACCGCGGGTGCGCTACACATTGCACCGCGGGTGCGCTAGGCATATTGATCCAAACTCAAATTTCAGAAGTGGCGGCCGCGGATGCACTGGCTCTTGCCCCGCGGGTGCGGTCTTGTCTCTGTACATTTACCGCAGGTGCGGTGGCTTTTATACCGCGGGTGCAGTCAAGCTACTGTCAACTTTCAACATTTTATGATAAACGACCGCTGGTGCACTGTCTCTGCTGCCCCAACAATATATTTTGCAACTAAAATCGAATCGCAACGTCGCTTCCTCGCCCTTCGATAAATACATCAAATCATACATTAATAAGTTCAGCTTACCAATTCACATCTCGGGCATTACAGATATTATGCGCAGAATGTTCCAAGCCACTTTGAATTAAAATCAAAAGTTGATAAAAGTAATCAACACTCGGAACCAATCTTTAGTTTTTCTAAGTAAGATGCATGAAAATAAAAAAACAATATGGTGACAGAACCGACTAGATTTTGGTAATAATGATTGAAGCTCTTCGGAAACAATTTCTCAACTACATTTGGACAAAGAAAATTCTAATGTAATAAACTTTGTCCGGTCCAGTACGGTACATGAACATGATAATCTAAAATCAAAGCAGACCAAAAAGTGTTATATGAGAACAAAGCTAAGCATAAAGGATTGAGATACGTTGAACCTCAAAACTCTAAGTCTAGGAAGATTTGGATAAAGCCAAACAAACTGAGGATGGGTAGAGAAACTAGTTGAAACATCCACTACTCGTTTTTTTAAAACGTGCTAGAAATTTTTTTTTCCTCCTTAATCTTGATAATTCGAAATATACATATATATACTTTAAAATACCTTGACACCATTTTTAAAATAAACCAACCAACTAACATTTAAAAATCCAAAGAAAAATAGTTTGAATCATATAATCGTTAAACGTTTTACCCAACCTAACAACATTATTTGAAAGGTATAGCTCATACTATCAACCTCTCAAAAACCACTCATAATCATAATAAAAGTCATAAAATATCTTTAACATAACTTGAAATCATAAATCATAACTAGTGCGGAAAACTAGCGTCGGTCCTTGGGTTATGTGCACCTTCAGTCCAGTCAGATCAACCATCAAGTCCTCCATTATCATTATTAACATAATCACCTACATCAATCACACCTAGTGAATCTAAAGATTATAATCTTGATAACAAGTACTACATATACAAAACACATGCAACAGTGAAAATACTTGTATTTAAAATATCGTTTTCATGAAGATACAGAAACTTTAAACATGAACATTTTCGTAAACATTTTCATGATGCATAAATTTTAAATAAAAACATTTTCATAGTGATGCATCATCTTTAAACATAAACATTTTCATAAACTTTTTCATAAATGTTTTCGTAAACATTTTCATGAACTTTTTCATAAACGTATTCAAATAATTATAAATATATTCATATTCGTATCCATATCCATATTCGTATTCATATCAACATATTCATATTCGTTTTCGTTGAATTCCTATCGTTAATTGTGACTTTCGTATTCGTATTCGTATCATGTATTGGGGCGATGGATCCATCTACATGTAACCACAGTACTGGGCGGCGGAGACATCAACGACACTCTCACCCGTCAACTGAGCCTTGGCCATACGTATCAACATATCATCGTATTCGTGTCAATGGAAATACGATTGTCAGGCTCCCACTGAGACCTTCTCCCTCACGATATCTCCAACATATCATCGTATTAATCAAAGTACTTTACTTGGTTCAACGTTACGTATTTTCATCGCTTTATATAATTAAACATGCATATAACGTTTTTTTTAAACCAATTATGCAACATATCTATTAACGTTATCGTTTAATCATAAAAATCCATAAACATTTTATAATAAACCTTTTAACATATAAAAATCCATTAACATTTTAACATATAAAATTCCTTAAACATTTTAAAATAAACATTTTAACATATTTAATAATAAAAATCCATAAACGTTTAAAATAAACTTTTTAACATATTAAATCATAAATATTTAAAATAAACATTTTAACATATTAAAAATCATAATTATTTAAAATAATAATATTAGCATGTAAAACAGCATTCAGGACAATGTCATGAAGTTTACTAATTTTCGGGTATAAAATGACCGTTTTACCCCTTGACGTGAAATTTCACGTTTTCGATTTTTTCTCACTTTTAATGACATGGGCTTATTCCAAATAATTATTTAAGCTTACTTAAATTTTCTCGTATTTTTATTTAGCTTAAATCGAGGACTTTTAATTTAATCTTTAAACATAACATATTAATGTGTTTTAATCCTGAATTAAACCAAACTTTAATATAAAATTCTCATATTTAAAAATTAGACTTTTAATAATTATTTAAGCTTAAACCTAATTTTTCATAATTTTAGTAAGCTTAAATCTAGGCGTTTCAACTAATTCTTTAATTAACGTTCCATGATGCGTTTAAATCCCGAATAAATCCAAAACTCCATATTTTGATCCCAAATTTTAAACATAACATATTTATTATTTATTCTACCCTTGTGAGCCATGAACCACACTCGTGGATCCATGGTTCCAATTTTAGTTCTTTAATTCGAAATATTGACCCCTTTTCGAACCACCCGAGCCATCTCCTAATTTACTCGAGCCATGCCCGAGCCACCTTGAGCCAAACCCAAGCCAACCCCCCTAGTCACCCTCTTGACCAAGCCCAACCCAAAGAACCTAGCTCTAGCTCACTCAAACCCTCCTGGAACCAAGCTACAGAACTTGCACATGGATGAACTCTTGCATGTAAAATCCTAGTGACTCTAGGACTCTTCCAGCCCTTAACCACCGAGCCCACCTGAACCCTAGCCATCCCTGGACCACGCCCAGACCCTACCCAGACCAGCCCTTACCATGGAACCCAAGCACGAAGCACCTGAATTCAGAAGACACAAGATGCGCGTCTTGGAGTACCCCACGGTTCTAACATTTTGCTTGAGCCAGTAGTGACCCAAGCCACTACATCCCCTGGCCCAACCCCTGCCCATCACCCTAGGACCCTGATGGACCTAGACTAGTCCAGACCAAAGCCCCCTGGCCGAGCTTTTCTTTCCCTGCGTTGCAGCTGTACTTGCGCGACCCCCTTGATGCTCTCGGGTGGATCCCTAACAAGCTAGGACTCCTCTCCAGCCCCTGGTATCGAGTCCTAGCGTTGCTAGACCCAAACCGAGACCCAGCTATGACCCAAGCTAGGCCATGAAACACCTAACCCTTAAACCGAGCCTTGACACCCCAAACCGTGATAAGTGGTTTCAGCTTGTTTCTATTTCTTGTGTAGCTTTTTGGGGTGTTCTAGGACCCCTTAAACTTGTATAAAACATGACCCTAACACACCCTAATCATGGCAGCCCCTTAGGTACATGTAATTCATGGTTTTTGGATCAAAATACATGTTTTAAAAACCATAAAAGATGCATATACGAAAATCTTCAAGGTGCCACTTGTTTTCATGAAATTTCAAACATAAATACATAATATGGTATGATGATGAGTAAAAAAGAAGAATATGACGTGCCTTAGCGTGTAAAACGCACGAATTATCGTTGACGATTTGAAGAAGGACGAGGAGAGGACGTTGGCTTGAATACCTTGAAGAACTTTCGAACTTTTCCTCCAATTATGATGTGTGTGCCGTGTGTTTGTTGGAAAGAAAGAGTTTGAATTGTAAAGGGGTGGTGGGCATGGGATAATAATGGGGTTAAGGGTGGGTTTTGCATATCAAATAGTTAATTAAAATACTAACCATAGCTTAGGCCCATTAACAAAGTTAATTAAGCTCAGTTAGCCCATTAGTGTTTAATTAAAATATTTTATTTAATAAAGTTTGTGAATTAATTAGCCGGGTTGCCAAAACGTTCGCGTTTTTGTTGAAAATCCAACACCAATAAAAATTACATCTTAGGGCATAAAATCACCTCAAAACTCATTATTTTCAAAAATAAGAAAAATCGTCAATCATATTTTAAATAATTAAAAACAATTATTTAATAAAAATATTTTCTATTTTTTTCAGCCATCGGTCTTCGTTCCTCGATTACAACTCGAATAACCCTTAAAAATATATTTTAATGCAACCATGTAGAAAAGTATATTTTTAACATGTCAACATATAAAACATAATTAATTTATGCAATTAAAACAGTTAATTGAAATACACAAGGAATTTAATAACTTGTATACATGTGGTTCGCGTGGACCTTCAAATTTTCGGGACGTTACACTAGTCATATCTCAACTAGTTTTGGAACAAGCCATCACAACCTAGACAAAGTGTTAAAAAGAGGAAACCAAGACAATATTTCAATTGCAGGCCAGTTCAAAAGAGATACAGGATGGATAGCAAGGATAAAAACCTATATAACATATAGTTAAATCTAGAACACTACATACCACCACCTACTCTTTTACTCGACCTCCAGAATATCTGGACACACTCACAGGTAAGCCCTTTAGAGTGATTCAAGTGTGATTCCTAGGATTAATTAATCTAGACCCAAATAGATATGTGTACAAAAATCTTTTTGTTTGATGAAAGGTACTAAATAAAAAAACGGTCGAGGAGTCAACCTGGTATCTGGGCAGTGGATGCTCAAGGCAAATGACCGAAAACAAAAAAATTTATGTCAGAAATAACTGAATTTAAAGGAACAAAATCACATTTTGTGACAATTCTAAAATTAAAACCTGTGTAAAAAAAATATCATCCATGGTAAAGTCATCATTAAAGACTTAATACAAATTGAAAATGTGTACTATAATTTAATTAACATTAGCTAGTTATGTGATAATGGTTACTCTGTTGAATTTCACCAACACACTTGTCTCGTGAAATCTAGCAATTGTAACATTTTGCTAATCGGATTAAAAGAACTAAACACTTAAAAAATAAGTTGGAAAGATAATCAACTTCCCTCCCCTACATGTTTTGCTACTCATAATGATGACAATCATTGATTGTGGCACAAGCAGATGAATAATCTAAACTTCAAATCTATTTCCAATCTAAGTAACCAAGGCTTGGTGACCTGCCTGCCTAAATGCACTATTACTAAAAATAAGATCTGCACAGCATGTCAGCTGGACACACAAGTGAGATATATTTTTAAAAACAAATGTCGTAAGTCCTCCAGCAAATGTTGGATTTACTACACATGGACGTATTTGGGCCAATACCAGTAAATAGCGTAGGGAGAATGAGGTACACCTTAGTGATAGTGGATGATTACTCTCGATATACTCGGGTAATCTTTCTACCGCCCAAAGATCAAACCGTTTTAAATTTGATTGAAGTCTTAAAACGGTTGCAAAATGAAAAATCTACTATGATAGATAGAATAAGCTGTGACATTGGTACTAAATTTACAAACAAGATTCTTGGATCCTATCTAGATTATCAGGGAATCAATTATAAGTTCCCAGCCTTCGGTCTCTCCGACAAAATGATGTTGCAGAGAGAAAAAATCAAACTTTAAAAGAAAAGACTAGAACAATGATTGTTGATTCAAATGTTATTCATAGGTTTTGAGCAGAAACACTCAATACAGTTTGTTACACTCAAAGCAGATCTATGATTAACAAAAGGTATAACAAGACTCCATATGAGATCTGGAATGACATAAAACCATACATTTCATATTTCAAGATATTTGGCTGCAAATGTTTTATTCACAATAATGGTAAAAATAACTTAACTGCTTTCGATGCTAAAGATGATGAAGGATTATTTATTGGTTACTCATCTGTTAGTAAAACTTACAAAGTCTTTAACAAAAAATCTCTGACTGTTGAAGAAACCATTCATATTGTCATTGATGAATCTATTGTATGTGCAGCTCAAGAACCAATAAACATTAATGAGATCAATCAAATATTAGAGAACATCAATCTAATCTATGAATGTGACCGTGATATCAAGTTGAGAAAACACAATGTAGAAACTCCGAAAACTGGTCCAATAATTGTTGAGGACAACTCTATCGAACCAAATCAAGGAAAAAGTAAATGATTGATGATTTCTTGCATGCAGCTTTCATTTCCCAGACTGAACCAAAAAATATAGATGAAGATCTAGCAGTTGCTAACTGGATAGAACCCATGCTAGAAGAACACTCAACTAGTTCGAGCGCAATAGAGTTTGACATCTAGTACCTTGACCGCACAAGTAAAATGTTACTAGAACTAGATGGGTGTTCAGGAACAAATTAGATGAAAATGGCACTGTTGTGAGAAACAAAGCTCGTCTTGTAGCTCAAGGGTACCAAAAAGAAGTTTGAAGAGTCATTCACACCGGTTGCAAGAATTGAAGCCATAATTATTTTTCTTGCATATGCTGGTTTCAAGGATTTCTAAGTTTATCAAATGGATGTAAGTTCAGCATTCCTAAACGGTATCCCACAAAAAGAATTTTATGTTGAACAACCACCATGTTTTATCAGTCTTGCTTATCCTTATTATGTTTTGAAATTAGATAAAGTCTTATATGGACTTAAGAAAGCACCTAGAGCTTGATATGATACCTTACTTAAATTTAAATCGATCACGATTTTGTAATAGGGACGGTTCACAAGACCTTGTTCAAATTCATCAAGGGAGATCATATCTTGTTAGTTCAAATTCATGTCGATAATATTATTTTTGAGTTACAGCTTCAGCTACTATACTTTTCTGTCAAACACTTTTTTCCTGCTTCAACTTCCTCAAACATCAGCAAAAGTCTTTTGTAATTCATAACCATCTCATTAAGTGCAATGATTAAGTAATCTCATGTGAATTCATCAGAGGTAAAGTCAAATACCTCATCATTGTTAGACTCCAGATCATCTGTCATGAAGCACTAACTGACTCTTCATCACTTTCACTGGAGTCTTTATCTGAGCTAGTGGTCTCTTAGTCTGATTCAACCCACTATCTCTTACTTTCTTTTGATATCAAAACCTTTTGTTCTATTTTCTTCCTGAAGATCTCTTTTTTTCATTGGTTCTTCTTTTCTCAGATGACTTTTTGTCATCTTTCTTTGGTCTAGCATAGTCAGTGATGAAGTGGCATGCTCTGCCACAATTAAAACAAGTTTGATCAGAAGAGTTTTATTCTTTCTTATGGTTATCCTTTTAATTGAAATTTTGAAAATTAGAGTTATTCTTAATTATGAATTTTCCAAACATCCTGACAAAGGGCTTCGTTACTCAGCCTTTCTACTAACTTTGATGTAGACATCTGTTGCAACAAGAACTTTTGTAACTTGTGAAACATATGGTTGTTCTTCATTTCTTGTTCCCAGTTCAATATCATACACTTTCATATCAACAAATAGATCATGTAGTTTGAGCTTGTTAAAATCTTTAGACTATCCCATGAATATGGTCTTCACGTCTCATTCTCTTGGGAGGGCTCTCACTACTTTAAATACAAACTCTATATTGTTGTAATCCTTCCCAAGATCTGCCAGCTCAATCGCTATGATGCCGAACCTTTAATCAAACTCTTTCATTGTTTCTCTGGCCCTCATCTTGATGGTATCGAACTTTTGAATGGCCACCATGAGTAGGTCGGTATCAGAATTGGGCTCTATTGTGGGCTGCTCTTGAATTTGGTCCGCATCAATGATTCTTCTCTTGGCTCAATTATTAATCTGTCGATATAAGCCCATGTCAATTGGTAAGGCTTTTTCAGTTAAAAAATCCAGGCCCCTCAAATTGTTATAAAAACTGAAGTCTGAAAACGAGTTCTCCTGTTTGATCAAAATAGTCACAAAAGAAATTCTTGTAGAAAGCATGCATTAATGCTCATGCTTCATTTCAAAACTTGTATGTATATAATGAGTAAACAACAAGGATAAATTGTATGTAGGCCAATAAAGCATGCATGTTTGATAAGAAATAATTAAAATTAAGAGAAAGAAAAATACATTTTTTTTTACTCTTAAATCATTACAAACACACTTTTACAACATATTTTTCTCAATAATTAAGGAAGCCCATTAAGAAGAGAGGCCCATACTCCATATCATTTCCATTTGCTGCAAAAATCGAAGAATTTCGTTTTGAATTTGATTAATTATATAATCTTCAATTTTGATCGAAAAGGAAACAGGAACGAAAAGTATGAGCTAGATTGATGCCCTTTCCAATCTCCAAATCAACAAATCGATAAAATTCAGTTCCTAGTTAGGTTATCGGGTGCTAGTTTTCGCAACGGCAAATTTGCTTTTGTTTCAAGAATGGTGGCGACGGTGAAGGAAAGTGATCCAGGAGAAGACAACAACGGCGGCGATATTTCAAGAAATTGGGTGAGTAGCTTCCACAGGGATCTGACGGCGGGGGCGATGATGGGAGGTGTGGTGCACACCATTGTGGCTCCCATTGAGCGAGCAAAGTTGCTGCTGCAGACACAGGAGAGCAATATGGCGATATTGGCAGGTGGTCCCCACCGGAGGTTTAAGGGGATGCTGGACTGCTTTGCCCGTACGGTTAAGGAGGAAGGTGTTGTGTCTTTGTGGAGAGGCAATGGCAGCAGCGTTTTAAGATATTACCCCTCTGTTGCCCTCAATTTCTCGCTAAAGGTAATACACCAAACTTTCTCTCTCGGTATGAAAGATGTATGATCTGGAAAAAGTGTGATATGTTCTGGTTAGCTTTTTTTCCTTCCAAGAAACTGTGATCACGTGAGATCTCAAGTCTTTGTTTATCTTAGAAACTGTATTTTGCTGATATGGCACTTCATTTTTTAATTGGATTTGTGAATAGTTTAATTTGGAAATTGAATTTACATTTTTTTGGTTTCTCCTTTTGTTTCCAACGCCTGAGCTCGTGACTTTGAATGTTGTCTTGTTGTTTTCTTACTGTGCGTAAAATTGATATGATCTTTGGTGGTTTTTTAGTTTGATGAAGTACGCAGGTGAATATTAAAAGGAATTTTCTGGAATAATATAGTCACTAAGAGGTATTGTAACTCTTGCTATAGTCAATTCAAGATTGTTCAAGGGTGGATATTTTTCATGGGTAGAAATGCATGGTAACTAATATTCTTCTATTACAATAAAATTGAGCCCAGTTCTGTCTTGACTACCCTGCCAGGTTATATACAAAATTTTTCACACTTCAAGGGTGGATATTTTTCATGGGTAGAAATGCATGGTAGCTAATATTCTTCTATTACAATAAAATTGAGCCCAGTTCTGTCTTGACTAACCTGCCAGGTTATATACAAAAATTTTCACACTTGAATATTTTAGTGCCAATTTATCTCTAGATGACTTTAAAAACAGATTGTGCTAAGAGAATCACTGCAATCAGTAGCTAGCAACAATTGGAGGGCTTTAATCGTTTTATTTTTGGCACCATTAGACGCTCGCATATTATCATGACTATGATCTCGACTTATATTTGACAAGGGACTGATATCTAGCTCCAGTGAATCACACAGCTGGTACTTTGTTCTAACTTTAATGTTTTTGGACCGCATTAGAGTCGGTGTATAATTCGTAGAACATTAATCGTTTCATCATCTACTCTGAAGATTTACTATTTAGTGCGACTCAAACCAATTAAAAACGATAAATTGTTTGAAAAGCTTTTAATTTACTGTTAACACAATTGTTGACTGGAAAGAATGTGCCTTGGGTTACACACTCAAGGGTTTTTCTTGGATTGCTGGGGAAGCAAGATGATTGAAAAGTTGTGAGGGTAGCGAGTTCTCAGTGGCTTACAAGTGGACAACGAGATAAACACTAAAGTTTCTTAATAGATAAAACTGTCAGTTAGGTCATTTGTGTCAACTTACTTGTGAAGTAGTTCTCTGCCTTGGTCTGACTGGTGGTGTAAAGCTTTACACTTTTAAGTTGGCGCAACTTAATCACGGTTGATTACTTGCATACTCAATTCAACTAAACTTATCACTTATATATTGGTTTTCTACTTTTACCCTGATCATCCAAACCCATTCTATGGTTGTGCTATATTGGCTCATATTGTCATTGGTTCCTCTAAAAGCTTATTTGAACCAGTTGTTGGAACACAAGCTCTCAGCATTAAAATGCTCATCATGATGATGCTGGCTTATCCACAGTAATTTGTTTAAGAAAATTTGGTAAATATCTTTGTAAAGAAGCAGGTAGTCCTGGTTACTCGAGAACTGACCAATACTGCAATACATATATAGTTAATTAGTATACTTGCATTATGGTTTTTATCTTCAAGCTGTTGAATAGCTTGTATTTCCAGAAGAATATGTCCTCCATTGAAGAAAAATATAAGCACTATAAAATATTTAGTGGCTGAAGCGGAAGTAGTAAAAAGAACCACCCAACTGTCAAAGATGGAGACTGTTTGCCTGTTATTATTGACTGTGGTCACTGTACTGACTTGTAAAGTTTAGATACGAAGTTGGGGTTATCAATAAACGCTCGAACTTCCTGAGATGGATAATTATTCTGACAGGATGCATGATATTTTTAAGATCTTCACTTTATGTGGCTTGGAGTCTCAATGGGAAAGTCTCTGAGGTTTAAACACTGGACCTGGTTAATTTGTCTCAATAAGATCATAAAACAGTCTTTAATTCAGTTTTTCAAAATTATGTTAGTTGGTTAAGCCTGGATGCAGGAGTGGAACATGATGAAGAAGTTGAGACAGACCCGTATATGCAATGTGTGCTGTGCTGAACAGGATTTTTTTTGTGTATGTTGCATCTACGGCTGTGGAGTATGATACTCCTTTACTTGATAAGTGAGTTATGGTGTGTGTGACCACCAACTGTATTTTGTCCCTGAACATTCTCGGTGATCTTTTCGTTGCCTGAAGTTTACCAGTATCTGAATGAAATTATGTGATGATAAGGATAGTGGTTTAGACTTTTGAGGTCAAGTTTTATATTATGTAGAAAGCATTGACCAACATTTATAATTTGACAGGATCTGTATAAGAACATATTGCGCAGCAACTCACAACAAGGTGATTTACTATCTGGCCCATCTGCCAATTTTATAGCTGGCTCTGCAGCTGGTTGCACGACTTTGATAATTGTATATCCACTTGATATTGCTCACACACGCCTGGCTGCTGATCTTGGACGAACTGAAACTCGCCAATTTAGAGGCGTTTGTCACTTCCTGAGGACCATACATGAGAGAGATGGAATTCCTGGAATTTACAGGGGGCTTTCAGCCTCTTTGCAAGGAATGGTTGTTCATCGAGGCCTATACTTTGGTGGTTTTGATACTATTAAAGACGTCATGTCAAGAGATTCGAAGTCAGATATAGCATTATGGAAAAGATGGGTAGCTGCTCAAGCTGTGACAACGTCAGCTGGGATGTTGTCATATCCACTCGACACAGTTAGGAGAAGAATGATGATGCAATCTGGTGTAGGACAACCAATGTACAGGAGTACGTTGGATTGCTGGAGGAAGATTTACAAGCAGGAGGGTTTTGCCTCTTTTTATCGTGGGGCTCTATCAAATATTTTTAGGAGTACTGGTGCTGCTGCTGTTCTAGTTTTGTACGATGAGATCAAGAAGTTCATGAACTGGACAGGGTTATAGACGATAATTTTTTATTTTTTAATTTTTATTTTTGGGTTCATATAGACAGTTAGGACACCAAGTTCAAAGGAAACGGGCCAAATTAGAAATTAGGGGAACTTGGATTGGGTATGCAGATCAAGGTGATAACTACACGGGAAAAAATGTATTCTTGAGCTATATGCGATTCTTGATTGAAAACATGCATTGATTCTTGAAAACATTGAAAATGATGGTAAGAAGTGTGATCGTGAATGGGCTGATTCACCAAACTATTGAGGGCTTTGGTTATGTTTAAAATTTGATCCCTAGTAAACCCGCCACCATGTAACATAAAAAATAGATGCAAAACTTTTTGTTAATAAAAGATGTCATTTAGAATGTGAGACGATGGATCGGCGAATTGAAAGCATAACGAGTACTTTGTATCTTGTTCGATTGATTAAAAAAAAAGGTCAGTAATGATATGCATATGAACTTTAGACCACAACCATCAATACAAACTTTGAAAGAATTACTTTTCAAAAAAAAAAAAAAAAAAGAATTGCAGATTATTCTTTAAGCTTACAAAGGTTATCCGAAGCATCCGCGCCCCATGATAACTACAACAACTGGTGAAGCTTTTTCTAAAATTCCATAAATATTCCTCGTATTTGTTCATATATTACAAATTAAAATAAAATTTTCTCTACTTATTCAATTTTTAATCCCAATTAAAATATTAAACTAATATATCTATTTTCACTTTCTCATATCAATAAAAATAAGGACAAACTTGCAATAAATCTCTATTTCCAAATTTAACTTTCTCCTCACTCACCATCCCTTCAAATATTTGTTTTAGCTCCCCAATTTCTTAAAATTTCCGAAAATATCATCAATCTTCATAATTATGGTACGTGCATTGTTTTACCTATCGAGTCTATTCTTAAAGGTATATAGCCTAAAGACATGCAGCTACGCAATGTTTCAAGCTTATATAGCATGTTCAGATGATCGGTTTAATATATATATATATAAATGACCCATCATAATTCTGTATAATAAATTGAACAGTTTATCTCTTTGACTGGAGTGTCGTCGGGTTGTATCCTACGGATTTTACAGATTGCTCCTCACAGTCTAACCATGCAGTCGTAACATATGGTTCTTGACATAGATTTCTTCAACAGCACCTAGCACAACCTTATTTCGTTTCCTACCTCAGGATATATAGTAAAGTAGTTCAATTTGAAAATAATACATGAGAGGGGTGATAAAACTTTGTCTTTTTATTCAAACATACAAACTGTTATTACATAGTAACCTGCTGTAGAGGATGAGGAAATTGCTTAGCTACCTATAGTAGCTGGAGTTACAACACACATAAACTAGTAAGAGAAAATATTACAATTTGTTTGAAAGAAAATGAAGAGGTTGAATCATGTATTCATCTTCCTTCTACCTTCTTATTTGTAGAATTCTTGGTGGATTTGAAATTTGACTTCAAAACTTGTGAATTCTTTTGTCAGTTGTGGTCGGCAGCATCTTGTGAGTAGTGGTCTTTTCAACCACTAGTTGGTGGCTTTTCTTTAATAAGTGGTTGAGTGGTCCATCACCTTCGATTAATATTTCTGTTATCTTAATCCTTTTACATAAGATTGAGATCCGTTTAGAGAAATCTCGTCCAGCAATATGAGGTATTTCTTCTTCCAATTCTTTTGGAAAAACTCCTCTTTTTGTTGTACAGATTCTTACTCTTGAATCAATATATGCAGCAAAATATTATGTCTTATATTGTTCATATAACATCGCTACACGGATGTATATTGAGAATGTGCTTGTGGTCATTGGATTTTTCACATTTTATCCTCTGCCATGAACTTCATTCCATTTTCTAGATGTTTCAATGTTTATGCTCCTCGAGAAACTCTAGCCCAAGAACCAATTGATCTGGTTCTTTTCCTGAGAATCCTTTGATATGAACTTCCAACCCTTCGATATAAATCATTCATTGGTAAGTTCCTATTATAGGTTTTTCTAAAAAGTGTATGGTATTACAAGAAAATTGATTCCTTTGTTTTGTAATATTAAATACTATTTCAAATTCTTTCTAACTTTCTAGACATCTAAGCTTTCCTATTGTCGGAAAGCTTTTTAGTGTTTGTTGGGTTTCTTGGATAGATGTTTTTTCTCACCTGTAGCTCGTAATTATATCTCCTTGAAAATATAGTATTCTTGGTTCCAGTTTAAGACTTTGATTTTTTTGTAGAATAGATTTGCCTTGGATCTGCATATCTGTTTCCTGGAAACTCAACTCTTTTTAGATAAATTGTCTGAACAACTTTTCCAAATATCTCAGGTATTTCAATAAACTCATCTCTAATAAACAATTTTGAATGATGTGTATTAGATAGAGCATATAAAATTTGATAGGTAATAGAATATGGTCTATTAACTTCTTTTGTCAGCCTTTTTCCTTTGAAGTTTTGATGCAACTTCAAAGCTCAGCTGAAATCTCGATCTGCCCGAGTGTAGAAATTTCTTGGATAAATTAATCCTACAATTTTCCCTACACAGAGGTTTCCTGAAATAGTTCCCAATATTGAATCTTGAGAGTTATCTATTCGTTTATCGTATATAACAATATCAATAGGTGAATCTATTCATTATTTGAAAGTAGCTTTTATCATAATCTGGATTGCTCCGTTATGAATCCAGGACATGGCTCGTGCTACTTCTAATTTTAGTTTTTGCAATTCCTCCTTAATTTCTTTAGAAAGAATTAATTGCATCTCCATTCTATTTCCCGTAAGTTCCATTGAAATTGTCATTTCCCTTCTAGAAATTTTATAGATTAGATGATGCTTTATGTTTCTTAGGTCAATATTTTCTAAGAACTTTTCTATCTGTCTTGTAGAGAATCCTTGATATTTATGTAGGCTAGGATTTTCTCTCAAGATCTTTTGGACCATGTTATGAGGTATTGTTGTCTGACTAAAAAAACCATACAGGTCTTCATGTATTTCGTGCCGAAACACCTCGTCTACAGTCAAATTCTGATTCCTGTTCCATCATATTCTTCCTGAATCGAGACTTTTTCTTCATATATACTTTCGTCCGAGATAGTATCCTCAAACTGGTATACTTGAATAAGATCTTGGTAATAAACTGCTTCTTTAATATCCGAGGTCAGATCGAAGCGTTTTATTCCTCTTTTTTCATTTTCTGGACAGTTATTTGAAATATGACATCTTGCTCCACATTTCCAGCAATTACAATCTTTAAAACTTTCATTAGCTCGGGTGTGATCTCTTCTGAAAGTTTTCTTTGTAGGTGTTCTTCCTATGCTTTGAGATGTACTCGATGCTTGGGATGATGTCCTACTTCTTGATGGTCCGTTTCTTTCCCCAGATTTTTAAGATTTGTCCTTTTTTCTAGACCATATTATTCTTGGTTTCCAAGAACTTATTTCACTTCTTCCACTTTGGCATAAGATGAGATCTAAAACTCTTCATCTTTTGCCTTTATGGTTTACTTCCAATATTTGTTGAAAGATCATTTTCTTTACAACACAAAGGAGTATGTTTGTTAATACCTCTTAATCATTTGTATTTCTTTTGTAATGTTGTCATATGACATTATTCTGCCAATTTTTTTTGAGAAAAGAGGCTCTTCGTGTCAATATATCTGGATTTTCAGGGACATATTCTCTTATTAACATTTATCTCTAGGGACTTGGCATTTTGGAGAAGAAAATTACTGTATTTTCTTCGACCCCCGAATTCCATCTACATTTAGTGAATAACATAATATATTCATCTACTAAACATATGTCATGTAATTCAAGACTATACATAGCTTGAGTGTATTTCTTTTTCTTCTTTGTATCTTGAATGTTAAAATAGTCTACCCTTATAAATTGTGCTTTAAATAGGGTGGCAATTCTTCCGACTATCTCACTAAGAGATTCTCCGGCTATGACTGATTCTTTGGTTTCCACGGAAATCATATCCCAAGCAATTTTAACTGATCTCATAAGACTCATTTCTAAAAGTTTAATAAATCTTTCTCTATTGAGATCTAGTGTTCCTACTGCGATTCTCATAGCTGATGTCCAGTTATTTATGAGATCTCTGTTTTTGAAGTCCAATACATCAAGGTTAAACATAACCACATAAGGATGTATAGGTTCTAAAACAAATTTTCTTTATGGTGTTTGGTGCAGGAGAATTTGACTTCTCTTTGACCTTATTCCAGCTAGGTGCGATTCTCCACCAGTATGAAAATCTGCTTGGGGTTCTCTTATATTTGCATTATGATATCCCACACTTTCTCTTGGTGGTTCCTGAGAAGATGACTAGGTTATGGTGGGTGGTTCACCCTCAGTTGTGTTCATCTTTAGATCTACAACATTAAGATTTGCAAAAGATTCTATAAGGTCTTGGAGATCCTCGAGATCAATCATCTCCAAAGTTTTCATCAGATTAATTCTTTTCTGAGACTGTTTTAATTAGATTGATCATTTTTTCTTCTTCGGCTAAAGGTTTTGGCATTACTTTAACTTCTATCTCTGGTGTAATAAGAGTTCAATACCAAAGGATGGTCGTAACCTTCCTTCTGAAGTCCTTTAACTAGAATTTGGTTGTTGTTCAAGAGTTTGAATTCTTGTTTATATCTCCTTTAATGTTCCAAGAATTTCTTCTTGGTTTTCAAGGATTTCTCCACATTTTTTGGTACATAATACATCATATTGTCATAATTTTGTACTGTCTTTTGAATTTCTCTAAGATCTCCAGAAAGTTTAGATGAATCCGGTACTATTTCTAGGAACCTATTATTTTGAATCATAATTTTACCTTAGGACTCTAATAAGTTACACTTTGTTCCTGATATCTAACTTTGTTTAGATTTTCATGTTTCAAATATTTCAAAATTTTGGAATAAATCCTGTAAATAATTAATTTCGAACCTGGGTTTGGATCCATGTTATTTTGAGAAAATTCTCCTCCTCAAACATTAGTTACACAGTAATTATAAATTTTTATGTTTGAAATAATTTTACCTAGGTTCTAATACCATTTTACGGCTCAGTAAAATTAATCATTACAATCAACACATATAAGGGTATTTAGGAAGTTTATACAAAAATTTTTAGGTGTAAGAAGTTAGGATAAATTTATGTTCTGATCTAGGAATTTATCTCAAATTTACTCTAAAAATAATCATCGCTTCAAATCTCTAGATGCAAGGACGGAGCTAGGATTTTCTCTTTAGGGGGACGAAACAGAAGATGGATGTTTTTATCTAAAAACATGAGCTAGGCAATCTACTCTTGTATCAATGTGAATTAACGAATAACAATCGAAAAATTAATCTTCTATTTTGTTCCGCAATCTTATATTTGAAATATTAAGAACTAAAAATCAACCCTCTGTTGTTATAATGAAAGCGAAATATTTAAATAAATCTAATTATTATATTGATGGCATACTAATTTACTGTGTTTCCAGTTTTTTAGAATAGTCGTTACAATTCTAGTAGATTGATATATTCAAAAAAAATTATAGTGTTGAATATCAAATTCAAAAACTATAAATAATACTTTATAAGTAACTGTTTTTATTTGTGAAATTGTCGAAATATTGTTAATTTTTTTCAAATATAATTAATATGATGTGATTTTTTGTTTAATGTTGATACATCATAAATTTTTGAAATAATAATCAAAATTTTGCTCATGTTTTTAGATAAGATTGAAGGAATTTATAAATTTAAAAACTTGAGGTGGCGAAATTGTTGTTGGACTTAGGCTTGTTCTTTTTGAATGGGAAATTGGACAAGCAAGGCATAGATAATTAGATGGTAAGTGAGAAATGTCTCACATAGGAAATTAATCATAGCATTGGTGAGTTTATATTGAGTTAAACTTTGTGAAAGTGTAAGAAATATTGGTCAAGTGGCTCTCTCTCGTGCACGCCGGCGCAATGAGGGTGCGAATCTCGGGCCCGATTTGCAATGGAAAAAGGATTGACTTGTGTGCAAGCATACGAGCGCGACCTGGGTGCATCAAATGTCAGACCGATCAAGGCAAAATTTTCAACCAAGGTTCACCTGACTTTTGTTATTTTTTATTTTTGAAAATTCTATTATGGATGACCTTCCATCTGCTTGACTCTCCATATGGCCTGCCTGTTGGTGCTCCAGCTGGACTAATCTTTAGTGCTCTAGCTGGACTGACCTTTGGCTTTTCGGATGGCTAGCAGTGACTGTCCATATGGCACTCAAGTACCTATATATAGAGGCAGCATCAAGTCTTTCAGAAGTACCTAACACACTCTCCTGTATTCTCGTTCACTCAACATTCTTCTTTGTTGTCTCGGCTGCTGTTCCTTCCTCCGGATGTTGTTCCTCTGACCTCGTGATAAAGTTAAGGTACCTTTTAGTTCGTCCTAGTGGTGCCTCGTGCTAGGTTACTGCTAGTTGTTTCGTCGTATCTTGGGAAACAGACGTCCAAGTACATCCTCGAAGCACATACCGGAGGAGAAGAATCTGTTTTAAAGACACTGTATTTCATACAGGTCTCGGTTTGGTTCATTTTAAACTTTTCTCCACTGTTTTTCTTCACTATACTGTTCGCTGGTTTTTTTCCTAAAAGCTTTCTGTACTTTATGATTCGATATATTGTGTAACAATTGTGCAGTCAAAACCTTTATTTTAACATCTTACTACTCTTCACTTAATTTTTATGCAAAAAAATTGAGTGCCCCTCTAACTCCATCTATGTCAAGGTCTATGATTTATTGTTAATTTTTACATATATAATGTGTATATTTCAACCTCTAGTTATCAACTTCATCAAATTAAATAAGATGCATATGATATGTTTTAATATTACTTATACATTTATTCATTAATAATTATAGTTAAGTAATATATAAAATACACAATAAGTAAATAAAAAAATGTATAGATTCTCATGGAAATGAATTGTTGGATCACTTGAGTTTTGATGATTTGACAAAGGTTACTGATTTAATGTGAACATTTATAAGAGTCTATCCGAACTGAATTCAATAAGAAAAAGGAATATTCATGCGTAAATATTTTTTCAAGACAAACTGAATCATAACTGATTTTCAAGTGTGACTCAATATCAGAAGCCAAATGATTCACTACGCCAACTGATTCACAAAGACTACCTAATAACATCTCAGATTGAATAATTCATGCAATTCGACGGACAGACTGAAGTATTTTAATAACATTCTCTTACAAAATTAGAGCCTAGCTGACGATATCAGAATGAATATCCTTCGTATCATAACAACTTTTCAATCCGTTAAAAAATCATATTACATTTGTACTATCAAATTATACCTTTTTTCATAAATGATGATGATGTGGCACAATGATTATTATATCTCGAACATCTATCTGATTCAAAAAGATGAATGTTGGATGTATGCTTATAAATAGATCAGATGCATGAACATTTCACTTTTCTCGAACATTAAAAACGATCTAAGTCTTATTATGTAATTTAAGCTTACAGAGCCCAACTGATCAATCATACTTTGAAGAACATGCTCATATGTTATCAGATCATTGAGGATAAATTGTGCTAAGTGAATTTTGGTCAAAATATATGTAACTGACAGTAAGAGTCTTAATTATCATATTGTTTCATTTGTGAGAATAGTTAGGAGTTTCAGTAGGATAACAATATCCCCTGGTGAAGTGGGCATAATGTTGAAAGAAGAACAATGACAGAAGAAGAGGTGGTGGAAGCAACTGTTGAAGTCGTAGAAGATAAAAAAAAAATTGTAGGTGTAATAGGAATTTTTTTTAATTTTATGGACCTATGACATTTTATTTCCTTAATGAAATTTATCTTGCTCAAATCCTTGTAAATTTTTCTATACGTAACTTCTTGTATAGACTTGCAGCTTAGTTTTGTCATTACCAAAAAAGAAGAAATTACTAAGATATTTCAAATACCCTTAAGTTTTGGTGATTGACAAATAACAACGTCATGCTTTTTCAGGTCCAGCAGATTTTAAATGTATTTCAGGTTTCAGAACACTGGATCAAATCAAGCCGTTCAGACATGGCCTAAGAAGATCAAGTCGTCGGGCTAAAAAGTTATTCGAACCGTTGAAGATAAAGTCGCACTGTTACCAGTTACAAAAGAGATAAATCTAAAAAGTATTAAAGTCAAGTTGTTCAATCAGTTTTCTCATTTAAAAAAATTACATGGTATCATACTAACTCCTGAATGACAAAAAACTACTTAACTAGGACATCGCGTGTCAGCTTTATGAAAATCAAAGGATTTGAAGTCGCAAAAGCACAAAGAGTATTAATGATCATTTAATGATATGAAAGTAACATTTATATTTTGTCGAGAAAACAATACAGATGATCGTTGAAAACCAAATCCGACTTGGAGTTTTTCAACTTTAAATATACATATTAAAGTATGAAGAACTCTCTTGACCAACCACAACTATTCTTAAGCTTGCATACTTCAAATATCTCGAGCACACTTAATATTTTGATTTATAGCTGCTCATTCAATCACACACTTATCAGAATCATATAAGATCATCAAGTATTAATATGTCCTACTCCAACAACTTAAACTGTCAAGTCTGACCGTTGGATTTTTTGTGTTGTCTGGTAAACCAAGTGTTCTTAAATATCCAGAATTGTAAAGTGATCATTAAGATTTTCAGTTAAGCAGTTATAAGTCCTAACTCAAGTGGGTTATTAAAAGACGTTGTAAAATCAAAATCTTTTGTTGAAAACTTTCCTAAGTGGAAAAAGTGGTGACGTATGAGTTTTATTTCCAAACATTCATAAAAATATATGTGTCATTACATTACACATTTACATTCCTAAAAAGTTCATTTCAAATCGTTTATTCTCAAACTGTCAAGTATAATCTATCACTAGTCAAGCTGAATTGTTTCCTAACTTACAGTTTTAATGGTCCAGCAAGTCTAGTCGTTCAAGAATACTTTTTAACAACATAAAAACTGTCAAGAACAGTCCAAAATCAAGAAAATTATAAAAGTTTTTATTCACCCCTCCCCCTCTAAACACATTTTCGATCCCAACAGTCTTCAAATTTTGTAGCCAAGTATTCTATACCTCGATCCAATCATAGTTTTTAATATTTTTTATAATTGTTTTTAACAAGTCTGGAAAATATAAATCAATATAAATTATTGGTCAATGTTCAAATTTATGGAACATAGAAATGGAAAAAATGTTTTTAGCAACTCTGAAACATATTAAACATTTATAAAAAAATTAACTTAAAATTATTGTTCAAAATTAAATAAATTTCTCCTAGGGTCTTGGCAGCAACTCTTGCTCCATTGCCCATCCTCAGGAATGTCTCATCACCCCTAAGCCTCTTATTTCTTGTCATCAACTGCAAGTCAATATAAAGATGAGATCCACATCCGATATCCAATACACAAGAAAAAGAGTTAATAAAAACAGTTTCTTCAATATAGAATATACCCTTGCCATAACACTTTTGGGCTATATATTTCATGCAGTTGTGCTTTCAATGTCTAGGTTTCTTGTAGTGGAAGCATACTTCTTCTAACTTCTCGAGCTTTGAGGGCCCCTTAGTTGCATTTGGAGATTGATTTTTCTCAGGCTTGTTTTTCTTGGAATGGGCAAAATGCTTCTTTCCCTTCTCTTGTTGGCCTTTCTTTTTCCCAGAAGATGAATCCACTAAGAAAACATGCTTTTCCTTTTCATGGTGAATTCATACATTATAAGCATATTGAATAGCTCTTTAAAACTAGCCTCTATATTATTCATATTGAAGTTCACTACAAACCCATCAAATGAAGCTTGCACTGACAAGAATTGGATGCTTGTGGAAAACTTGTTTGGCAATACTATGTCTAATCCCGCCAACTTTTCAATGAGCTCAATCATCCTCACGCCATGATCATGAACCGAGGCTTCATCTCGCAAGCTTGTAGTCATGAGTTCCTTGATGGCAGCATGCCTTAAGGGACGAGTCTGTGGACCATAAAACTCTTGTAGGCACATGTAAATGCTCACAACATTTTCAGCATTCTCGAACAGCCTCTGCATTTCCTTTGACATAGAAGCAAGAATGTAACTCTTAGCTTGCCACCATCTATCAAGCTTAGCCAATTCCTCAGCATGAGCATTGGCAGGTGCTGCTTCTTTTGGATGTGACTTTTTGAGTACATATGCTATCATCTCGGATTTCATAAGGATTTTTAGATTCCTTAGCCAATCATGGTAGTTAGGTTTGCTTTGCTTGTTTTGATCGAAAATGACAGATAATAGATTTCGCAGCAACATCGTAAATATATTGAAAAGGAAACAAAATAAACTTCAATAGTTATTTAAAATATTTATAAGACATAAAATATGAACTTTTGTTTTATGAATCACCTCCCACTATTTTGACGTTTCACCATCCTCTGATGAAAACAAGAAATCGTATTTCTTTAATGAGTACGCAATATCCATATTGATGGATCGTGTGATGGGCACCTGTTGTGTGATGGGCATCTATCAATTGCTTCAAACACAATATTCTCAATGAGCTGCAATAGTTAATGTTCTAAGAATGTAAGCACCGATGAATTAAATCGAGTTTGATTTTAAATCAAGCAAAAAATACTCGAAGTAATCATTCGTTAAGAAAATCGATTAGTTAAAAAAAATTTAGCTTGTGTAAACTGATGAACTAAAGTACGGGAAATCAGTTCTGGCTTGTATCAGTTCAGTTATGGTGAGAACTGAACTGATATCAGCTAGAACTGATCAAATCAGTTTAAAACAAAGTTAAGCAGTTAATACACAAGGTATGTTTTTTTATGTTTAGAGACTTCAACTGCTCCTACGTCACCCCTTCTACCACCTCGGGTAGAATCCACTACAAGGCTTTGATTTATACAACACTTTGTACAAATCTACTCAGCTTAGGACTTACTATACTGCCTAACTGGACTCCTAGCCTAGACTAAAGACAGCACCTTCCAGCCAACACTTGTTTAACGTCTGTGTATCAAATACTACACACACAAGTTTATTATCTTTGTGCAAGACTCACTCAGCTAATCTTTAAGTTCAACTCTCTATTTATGTGAGTGATTGTGTGTGCGTGTGTGAGAACTGATCTATGAATACAACACGAAAGTATTCTCACACACTGAGGGAATTGTGCTTCTAATCTAAGCTGATAACACGTTGAAGTGTTCCCTCCTTTTTGACACACTTGTATGTTCATTAGTCTTCACTAATCTTCATCTTCTATTTATAGGCGCGAAGCTTGATCGTACAGTGAGACTCAATTATTGTATATGTTCCTTAAAATTTGTGTCTCGACTTTTCTGACAGCCATTCTGGAACATTTTGTCTTTAAGCTCTGATGCAACGTCCGTTATTGTCCTTTGACTAGACAAAAGCTTTTCCTTAATGCGCACAACTGGATTCAATTGAATAAGCTTGTCATGTTCTGCAAACTAGTTTGCTCCTAACTGATGTTCTGAACTGGTCAATTGAACTGGTATTGTTCTGATGAGGTGAAATCAGTTGGCTCATCAGCTTAACTGATTTCATTGATTCAGTTGAACTGGTCAGTTGAGCTCTTCATCAGTTGAACTCTTCATCAGCTGGCCGGTCTTCTGAAAGTCTTCTGCTGAACCGCCTATCAACTGAACAATTAGTTGAACTGGTTCAGTTTGATCAGTCAGTTGACAATTTCAGTTTGCTTCTCGATAATTTCAGTTTTGACTCGATAACTGATCAGTTCGAATCCTTATAAATTTCAGTTTATGTGCACTTAGGTAAATTTTTTAGAAACAAAATAACAAATTTTGTTAACATCAAAATCAAGATTGCAAACATGAAATGTTCTAATACAATTCTAATTATGGTCTCAAATAATATTATTCGATCATAATTTCAAAAAAATGGAGCCCAATTGCATCCCCCATGTAACCCCTCGCGTATTTTTCCTTACTGATTAGGGCCCAATAATATGATGTCACTCATCTTCATGTGCCGAGCCCGACCCATCAATATTGAACCGTAACAAACAGTGGCCATGAGATCCCTCAATAATATAAGCCAAATTCATGGGAGTTCCACTCAATTCACATCAAGTATGTCAGTTGAAGTCACAGTTTTCTGGGGTCCAGTCTCCCCAAAAATATGAGTCAAACATTGACTGCAGGTAGCGTTCAACATACAACTACGGCTGATGGAAGGCAAAAAAATTAAACACTTTTAAATTTCCTTTTATGGGCTTGATTTTAATGTTAAATCTAATTCAAATGAGGAATTTGAACTTTAAAAATTTGTGTCATCAATTCATTTTAAAATCTTGACATATTCTTTTGTAAATTTGCTGAATTCATGCTACTCTTGTTATTATAATAATAATAACGAGTATAATAATTATTTATAATATATAACATGCATCATAAATAAACAAATGGTGATCAATAACCAAGAGCTAATTGATCTATATGAGCCAAATATGAATCTAAGCCCAAAACATAGGTAAATGCAGGAATGCAAATGAAACAATTACAAAAGCTTCCATTATTTTACATGTCTTCGATCTTCATAACTCTTGATGATCTGGGCCCATCATTTTCAAATCTTGACCAACCACTAAATCTAATATTTACATTAAAGTTATATGGCACATTGTGATAAAAATTAAAGGGATAACAACGAGTTATAAATCATGCTCACTTTAATAATTATCACATATTAAAATACATGTAAAAATCTAACGTACACCTAACAAATTGGTCATGGCTTTATATTGTCTTTAAACTAAATAATATCTCGTATTATATGAAAGCATATTATCATATATTATCAATAAATCATGTATCTTGTAAATTTATCACTAACTGTCATAATTAAAAATAAATCAACAAATTTATCACATTTATCTAATTTCAAATAATTTATTAATAATTAATTTTCTTGTAAAACATCTTTACCATAAATAATTAAAATTCAATTCTGATTAATTATTTTATAAGAAAAATCAATAATTTTATCAAAAATTTATTTCATTGGTAAATTTAACAAAATTTTCATAAAATATAAATTTAACCCAAAATTTTTGAAAGATTAGAAAATCGTCCTTGGGCACATACCATATCGAGCATGTGGGTTATGGATTGCCCGAGACCATCTCGGGCAACCCAAGCCTTCGCGCCCCTGCTACTCCAAATCTTCAGGCAGTGCAAAAAAAAATTATTTAAAATGTTGCACTGCTCACCGTCAGTCTCGCTAGGCAGCATGCATAAATTTGTTTTGTTTTTGTTTTAATTTCTAAGAATGATTGTGTTAGGATCGGTTGATGTGAAAAAGTGTTTAGAAAAGGGGGAGTTGAATAAACACTTGACAATTTTCAAAAATTCTTCGATGGTTGAATCAGATTGTGATAAACTGAGTTCACGAATCTTGTTGTCAATGCCAATCAGTTAACTTAATAAATGTTTAGCCCAAATCAATTAAACAAGGACCCAACTTGGCTGGGAGCAATTTAATTAGCCAAAATCCATGAAACCGAAGCCACAACCCAATAGATAAAGCCCAAGGAAAGTTGCAGTTGGCCCAGTAAAGGAACGTTGCTGCCAGTTACGGCCATTACCCAAGGTGGAAGATCGTGGGATGATCGTGGAAAGGAGCAACTGATGGGCAGAGTGTGTCAAAAGAGAAGGGAAGGGAATCAGAAAAAGGACCGACAAAATCAATTCACAAAAATCTACAGCATAATTTCTGCATTATTCCATCAATTCTATGTTCATTTATTTCGATTTCCGGTAGTCAAGTATTTGAATTTTTATGTATTCCTCCGACTTTCTTGTAAGAATGTTGATCAAATTTCATAACAACACATTTAAGTTTGATATTGTTTATGGATTCCCTGTATAATTTCTTTATTTCCCCATTTTATGCGTTTTAGTTTGGAGCCATTTCGAAGGAATTATAACTAACGGTCGAATCGAGATTCGCAACACTTGGTAAACGAAGTCAGATTATTTCACAAATTTGGCACGAACACGTGCCTGTCACGCCCGCAAATTTTCGTGATAAACAAGTTGGCACGCCCAGTGGGACCAAATGCCTCCAAAGCGTACTGAGAAGAATGAAGGAATTCCTCCATCACAGGGGAAAGATCATCGTTCACAGGAGGAAGAGACCGATGTTGATGGAAGATCAGTGGAACGACTGGTACACAAGTTCGAAGAAGAGGCTGTGAAAGAAGGAATTTCATTTTCTGGTGATGAGGGACTTCCAGAAACTATTATGTTGTCCATGGAGAAAAATATCCGTGAGGATCTCAACGAAATGACCAAAGTCTTTATTGCTGTTATGATGGAAGTTATGGCAGAAATAAGGGAATGGAGGAAGTCTTTGAAGGAAGAGAATAAGTCATCAAAAGATGATAAACCTAAGGAAACTGGAACTAAATTGTCAGAAGACCAACGCCAGGGATCGGGGAATCCTCAAGCAGGTGAAAATCACCGCTTGGAGGAATCACTGACCCTCGGGTTTGTTGGGGAAGGAAGGTATACTCCTCCACACAGGAGGGAATATGAGTTGGATCCTAAACAGCAAAGTTACAGTAACGGTAAACAAGTAGCAGGGAATATGTTCGCTGTCACTTCTCCTAGCAAGCATCCAGAGATGTATGGTGATGGGGGAATGCATGGGTGTTCAGTTCCAGGTTCGGGGAATAACACTCGGGGGGCTAATTATTCCCCGCACCCATTGCGAAAAACTCCAGTCTTGGACTCCGAGACTGTACATGATGTTATTCAAGAGTTGTATGGCCCGGGAGTAAGGCCATTCAACCGACCAGAGTTTCATAAGCCATACCCCGATGTTGTTGATCGTGAAAATCCTTACCCACGAGGATATCACATTTCAGACTTTACTTTATACTCGGGGGAAGACCGTCAATCTAACGTGGAACATGTGGCGAGGTTTACAATACAGTGTGGAGAACTAGCAAATTTGGATAATTTTTCCAACTACAAGTTACGTTTGTTTCCCAATTCATTGACTAGTACTGCTTTTATTTGGTATGCCACACTGCCTCGGAAAATGATGTTTGAGGTAACGGAGAACAAGACAGAAACTTTTCATGGAAAAGGCCGCTGTCACAGTGGAGATGATATGTATTATAGTGGGAGGAATATGAGGTACAGTAGGGGATCCATGGCCAAAAGGCCGGAGAACCAGCACCTCGGAAAGGTTTCATTTCATGGGTCAATGAATGGCGAGGGAAGGAGTGATCGACAGTCATTCCAGAAGCTAATACAGAGGCTACCACCTCTAGACACCGATAATAGATATGAAAGAAAATCTCGTTTTGTTATTCCTCCCAGAGCAATCCCCAATGGTGTATGGAAACGGGTGGAGCATCCAAAGTTCCCAAAATCGCTTTCTCGGACCCAAAAACGACGTTTGTTGAGAGAAAAAGCTGTTGAGCGCAGATCTAAGGTGGATGAATCATTCAAAGAAAAGAAAATATTTGAGGAGGAATATGGAGGTAGCAAGGAAGAAGAGTTACAAATGGAGGATTTAATCTTAGCTCCGACTCAGATGAAAGATCAACAGCCGGAGACAGATGTTTTATAAAGATGGAATAGATGAGAAGTATTGTACAAAGTAGGCTGGATAGCCACTTTGGCTAATTTTGAGATATTGACTCGTAGAAAGTTTCTGTATTATGCGAGGAATAGGCTTTTAAGCCATTCCCCGCTGAACTTGTTTGCAAATAGTGATGGACCATCTGTGAATAAATAAAAAGAAAATTTGCTCATGGAATCCTTTGCAGCTGATGTGATTTTAATAGAATAATGTGTTGTCTTGATAGCCGAATTGATGACGTATAGAGCACGTTTATTACATATTTCGATACTTTGATGGTGTTTGGAAAGTATGGGTGATAATGAGCAATGGTGGTAACATGTTGTGATAATATTGAAGAAAACAGGCTATTTAGCCGTTCTTAACTTATTTTACAGAAATCGGGCAGAGTTTCCCCTGTAAACGTGACATCCCAGAAATACAAATACATGAAAACAAATCCCAAGCAGCATGTATAAGGTAAACAACATGTTTCCAACAACAAAATTTTGCTTTCAAGCTACTTTTCCAACTCTACACATCATAAAAGACACTTGCCAAACAATGGTAAACAAGGGCAAAAAAGATATTCATCAAAGCTTGGCAATTTTCTTTTGGATTGGCCGGCGGCACTACCATGAGGATTTTTCATCTCCATTGATCTCTAAGAAATCCAAAAAATGGGATCTCATCCTCAGTGAATTTGGTGGAGCATCACAATTCCTTGTGCTGGTGCATTTCTTGTAAGTACATGGAAGATTATATAAGTTGCACAAGCTATAGACCAAGCTCTGAATATGCACAACAAGGAAGTTGCTCTGTTGAGGTGCAAGCAGTGAGCTCGAGTGACATAATTAATGATGGTCCGGAGAAATTGTTGGAAGCTTCTGAAATAGTGGAAAAGTCCCAAGAGAAAGAATGTGCAAATTACGAAATGTCGATTTCAAGAAACATGTTGGAAAATATTGAAGACGTTGACGGTGGTGCTCTCTGAGATATTTTTAGAAGGCAAGATGTCTCAAAATTGGAGGAATATGTGAGGAAGCACTACAAGGAGTTCAGACACATCTATGGGAATCCCTTGCCACAAGTGTTGCTCATCAAAAAACTCATTCAAACATAGACACAAACACCTTGAGAGCAGCATGAAATGTGGCAAATTTTACTGTGTTTTTGTGATAGAGGATTGAGAAAAATGGTGAAATATACCTATCTTGAGAAGGTGTGGCTTGATGTAAAGAAGTTTGATGATGACAATTTTCAGAAACTTGGATGCCATCGCAAAGGCAATGTATTCGGTAGTGATATGGGACATGAGATCTCCATGAGTGGTTGAGTAGTTGTCTCAAAGTGAAGGAAGATTGGTTGTGAAAGGCTGTGAAAATGGGAAGATTTTGGGGGAAGAAGGCAAGGAAGAAGTTTATAAGGAGGAAAACCACACTGCTACCTTTTCTTTTTTCTCCTCATCTGTCTCCTCATCATATATGTCGTGTTAGCATTTGAGCCCAACTTATAAATGAGCCAATACATTAGAATTATTACACATATAGCCAAATTGGCTACGGGGGGCAATTGTTTAGCCCAAATCAATTAAACAAGGACTCAACTTGGCTGAGAGCAATTTAATTAGCCAAAATCCATGAAGCCCAAGCCACAACCCAATAGATGAAGCCCAAGGAAAGTTGCAGTTGGCCCAGTAAAGGAACGTTGCTGCCAGTTACGGCCATTACCCAAGGTGGAAGATCGTGGGATGATCGTGGAAAGGAGCAACTGATGGGCAGAGTGTGTCAAAAGAGAAGGGAAGGGAATCAGAAAAAGGACCGACAAAATCAATTCACAAAAATCTACAGCATAATTTCTGCATAATTCCATCAATTCTATGTTCATTTATTTCGATTTCCGGTAGTCAAGTATTTGAATTTTTATGTATTCCTCCGACTTTCTTGTAAGAATGTTGATCAAATTTCATAACAACACATTTAAGTTTGATGTTGTTTATGGATTCCCTGTATAATTTCTTTATTTCCCCAGTTTATGTGTTTTAGTTTGGAGCCATTTCGAAGAAATTATAACTAACGGTCGAATCGAGATTCGCAACGCTTGGTAAACGAAGTCAGATTATTTCACAAATTTGGCACGAACACGTGCCTGGCACGCCCGCAAATTTTCGTGATAAACAATAACAATGCGAAAATAACTGAAGGACAGATATAATATAACTGATAAGAAATAACGCAAGATTTGTCGATGTTCAGAGATTTCAAATACTCCTACGCCACCTCTTCTATCTCGAAGATATGATATTCATTAAAAGATTTTGATGTATACAATGATTTGTACAAACCCACTTCAGTTTGGACTCAACACTGCCAAGACTGAAACTCTTAGTATCAATACAATTTATCAGTACTTAACTGATGTATAATTTCTTAGCACGACTGATCTCTAAAAGATCGAATAATACAACAATAAGTGTTTGTGCTTTTAGCTCAATGTATAGAATGAAAGCTATCGATATGTATAATAAGTGTGAGCTATTGAAACTAAGCTTGAAAGAATATGTGCAGAGCTTTTCTAAACTTGTAATGAGGTTTCAATAACTTGGTAACTCGGTAACCTCTTCTCAGCTACACTGTAGCTTTTTTGAAATGCAGCGTTCCCACTGCTTCTATACAAACTGTCGGCTGTTGGCTACGTCCTTTAACTGATGACGTGTAAAGCTGATGAATCAATTGACTTCTTTAGCCGATAGAATTAACTGATTGGTGTGTAACTAATCATTCTCAACTTATTGATGTGTAACTTATCAGTCTCAACGAATCATCCAGTTTTCTGTACAGCTTCAGTTAGCTTGATCAGTTCAGTTTCCTTTGATTCTTCAGTTCGGGCAACTATCAGTTACTTATCTTCAGTTTAGTTACCTTCAGCTTTTCTTGATCAATTGTTGAATCTTTTCACGCTTAATTTTTCAAACTCCGAAATTAAGTTTCTAACAATTTCCCTCTTTTAGGTGTTTGACAAAACTTAAAATTTATGAACTGATCAAATTGAATTCTTCTAGATAAACTAATCATTTATTGATAACTCTTTCAGTGTACAGATTCGTACAAAGAATGAAAGAATAAAAGAATTTCTGAATGAAAGAATCTTCTACTGACTGACTGAAAATCTGCCAAAACTCTCAACTGAATAAAGAGGTCGTCTTCTAACTGATCTGAACTTCTTCATTTCTTTGCTCTTTTATCAGATCATCCTTGATAATTCGGTTGACTTGGTCTCTTCTTTGATAGTTTTTGATGATGTTCCTCTTCCCCCATTTTGTCTACGGACTTCCGAGGCGACATTAGATATTGCATTCATTATTTGTTCTTGCATCAAATCCATTTTCTGTGTCACTATTGTTTGCAAAAATTCATTGTGATTTTTGAACATGTCTTGAGTCTGGAAATGTGCTTGATTTGTCACTCGGTCATTTCTCAATTGATCCATTTGGAAAAATAAGGAAGTGATATCTTTAGTAACCTGGTGTAGGCTTTTCATGGTATTCTCTTTTGTGGAATCAATCTTCAATGTGTGCAGCAATTGAGTTGACTTCATGTCAGAGATAGTTGAGATTAAATTGTGCAGACTGGACTGAATATCTTCTATCATAGTATCACTGTCCATTGGTATCTGAGGAGACATGGCTTCAGATGATTCTGGTTTTTGCTCCTTGTCTGCTTCATTAAAAATTACCAATGCCCTATTTCTTGATTCAGTCACAGCTGTAACTCTTTCTCGAATAATTTCTTCAACTAACTATTGTTGAGGTTCTTGAGGTGGAGTGGAGGTCTGAGCAGCAGTGGAGCTGTTAGGCTCTTCAGTTGGTTTATTGGCTAACACTTCAGTTGGCTTTTTAGTTGGCACTTATTCAGTTGGTTCAGAGTGCAACTGAGCCGTGTCAGATTCAGTTTGAACCATTTGTTCAGTCATGGCAGGCGACCGAATTGATTATCAAATTCTTGTAAGATAGCCTCTGAGGCTGTCTGATCGGATTTGCTCTGGTCTTCAACTGTTTCTTTAGTTAAAACATTCAGCTCGATGTCAGCGGGAACTGATTTTATCACTTCATCGACATTTTACAGTGACAACTCAGCATCGGTGAAAAGTTGAAAACCTGCTGGAGGAGATTGAGGAGCAGAAGGTGACAGTTGAGCATCTTTGGAATAAATATCAGTTATTTGCTCAGTTTGTTTAGTAACTGCTTCCTTGGATGACTCTGGATGATGATTTGATGGTTCAGCCTGCTCTTCTGAGGATGAACTTTGGGAATTTGCTGGAATAATCAACTATTAATGCATTTCCCAATCTTTGATCTTCATCTGCAAAGATAGGAGATCCGTGTCCAACTGGTCATAGACTGCTTTGTCATTGAAGGCAGTTGGACTGTTAGGATCATAATTCTTACATAGCTGAGCTATGAATTGAGCTAGCTTTTTGACACGCATTAGATCAAAGAAATAAATCCTCCTTTCCAGCGCTTGAACAATCGTGGCAGCTTTAACTACCTTGAGGAGTTTTCCAAAGCGATGAATTTGTCCAAAACTGATTTCTTCTACAATCGCTTGGCAAACACTTCAGTCCTGAATCTGACCATTCATTGTAAGCTTTCAACTTCGATTCAGAGAACTCATATACTTCTTCCCATATTAAGTCAATATGAGTCTGAATCGGGTTGGTTGGCCTGGGCTCTATGATCATCTTGCCCTTATCTTTCGGGTAAGTGAGGGCATGAGTAATGCTCAGCCCTGAAATTGTTGAATCCACCCGCTCACGTACCACCAAGCCCTTTGGTCGGGCAAAAGGCAGTGGAGTTGGACAGGCGAAAGTGATCAGTGGTGCTCTCTCTCCAACTTGTTTTTGTTTATCACCAGATTCAGTGATAGTTTTCTTTGAGGGAGCAGTTGGAGGAGGTTGCTGATGTTCATTTGATGAAGCAACTGGAACTGCCCTGATTGGTATTTCTTTGATGGGATGTTGAGATCCAGTTTACTTCAATCTCTCAATTGGGATGGCGTCCACAGTAGCAACTGATTTGGTTTTCTGTGTCCTTGGCTTTTTCATAATTTTCGGAGAAGGGGTTTTCTCCGATTCAGTTTCAGTTTCACTTACAATCAATTTTCTCTTGATTGTTTTCTTTGACTTAGCCAAGTCCTTTGTCTTCTTGATTGATTTGGAAGCTGCCTGCGTCCTAATCTTCTTTTTGACTTTCAAAAACTGCTCAGAAGAGATGTTCAGCTTTGTCTTTGGTGGCTAAACATTCTTATCAGTGAAAACTTTGTATTTGGATGACTTTTCAGCTGAGTCATCCACCAAACATTTGCTTTTCAAGATGAAGCTGATAGGCATGGCATAGCCTTTGGACTGTTTGGTTGACTGAATCATATTCTTCAGAGTGTTGAAAATAATGGCCAACCAGTTCAGTTTCCGTCCATTTATCACAGCAGCCATAACTTGAAATTTCTCAAGGGTGAGGGCAGCAAAAGAGCTCGCCTTTGCTAGAACACCCTTGGCCACTATGTCTGCCAATAGCTGATATTCATATTTGAGCTCTTTCTTGGGATCAGATAATTTTATCTTCCTCCCATCATCAGATAAAAGTGTTAAAATCTCCTCAATGTCAGCAACTTTCACTTCAGAGAAGTGAGAAAGACCATCCGAAGGCAGTTGGAAAAAGGTGCTGAAAGATTCTTCATCTAAAACCAGCAACTTACTGCTGACAGTGGTTGTGATTTTCCCTTCAGCAGAGATGTATCCGTTGTCGTAGAAGTCTTGAATCTCTTTAGAATAGATTTCCTGAGTAGATGACCCAAGAAACTTCTTCAATCCAGCTGCTTCCAACTTCAGAAAGACTGCTTAGAATGGATTCATCCTTAACAAAAATGACTGAATCAAAATAAATGGCCATAGCATTTAGAATGTAAGCGGGGATTTGACTTGCCATTTTTGAGTTGTTTTGAGGATCTGCTTAAGAGAAAAAACTTTGGTAGTTTGATATGCTCTGTAAATTCAAATGCTCGTAAAGAACTGAAATGAAGCGGGTTCATTTCTTATGTTGGTGACTGTTCGAATTTTCGGACACGTGTTAGTTCAAGATTAATTGAGTTAAAAACGTGTGTATGATGTGTGTGATCGTGAATGAAAAATGCTTAGACTACGTGGGGCCACATGTTCAATTACTATTCAATGAAAGGCCTAATTAATGCGTAATCTTATCAGTCCCATCATTTAATATGGAATTCTTATCGCTAATCAATCAACTTATGGATAAGACCAGTTATGTCAATAACTGAGTGATCAGTTGAGAACTTAATCAGTTTAGTTGAAGACCAACTGACTATTGTTTTATCAGTTAACCAATTTAATATCGATATTCCCCCTAAATAAATGCATATAAGTAAAGAGATTAAAAGAATCTCATCCTTGATGAATTAATTGCATCCAATTGACTGATGTCTCTTCATTTCTTTAGTTTCTTCAATTAGAGTCTGTCTATCAATAAGATCAAATTTATCGGACACAAAACATTTTAGCAGATAATATGAATCAATTTCAGATGGGCTAAGCAAGCAGTTCCAAGAAATCTAATCTTTCAGGAAGGCTTTCATTCGTGGAAACTTGGAGGATTGATATCGAAGACTTTATCTTTGATAAAGTAATGTCCATCTGGACGAAGGTTCATGATCTGCAGACTATTCAGAGAGATAAATTATTTGCAACTGATGAACAGAAAGCAACTGAAATCAAGTATAAGCATCGTCTCTCAGTCATGCATACTTCAGACCTTGTAACTGATGAAGGTCTGTACTACCTAATGCTCAACAAAGAATATAGTATAGTGGAAAAAATTGCCTTCACGGAAGATTTTAGTAAAATTTATGAGGAAATGTCCAGCTGGTTATCCATTATGCTAAATGCAGTAGAGATGGAATTAAACTGTGTAATAGCAGAGAGATATTATCAATAAAATTTCTATTTCAGTTCATTGCTATTCATCAGTTTTACTGTTATGTTCTCTTTGCAAGCTGACTGATAACCAATTGACTAATAATACTAACTGACATAAAATAATGTAAATAGTATAAAGTCAAGTCAACAATTTTCCCTTAAATATATCGCTTAAATATAAGATATTCTTATCCTTGGAGAATTCTTATCCTTGGAAGCTGAATCGTCGGAGATAACAAATGTGTCTCTTCAGATGACTCGAAGCTTATCTATAAATAAGAGTGAAATGGTTAGTCACAATATTAGTTAAATATTTCAGCATATAACATAAATTACAACAACAGCAAATGGATGCATCAAGCAGTTCTCAGCAATTGCATATGGCTGAGGAGTTCCAGCGATCCATTGAAGCTGCTCGAAAGTTGAAAATAGAGGACCTCGTCTTTGAGAAGACATTGTCAACCTTGACAAAAATTCAGGTCCTTCCAAGAGAAGGGACATGTTGTCACTAGAAAGTGAGTGGCAACTGAAAATAAGTATGTGTGACACCTCAACGTCACTCAAGCTTCAGACATCTTCACAGAAGAAGGTGTCTACCACCTAATGCTTCTCAAGGAGCAGAGGACTCTGAAAAACATTGTTTTTTCAGATAAGTTCATGAAAACTGCCACCGGCAAGTTATCCGCATGGATGAACTACTGGCTGATTGCAGTAGAAAAGGAAATAGAAAATGTAATAGCTAATCGTTTTCATTAATAAAAAGCTTATTTCAGTCAATGTTTGTCCATTCTTTACTGCTTTAATTACTTTTGCATTCTAACTGATACAAACTGAAAAACAATTAATAACAACTGAATAACCACTGACTAACATCACTTAGCTGACATAATAATGCAACTAATATTAAGACAAATCAATTAAACCAAGAATGTTACGAAAGTAAGAAAACTTAGTCTCGGGTAATAGTTTAGTGAAGATGTCAGCTGCTTGTTGTTCAGTTGAGATGTACTCCAGCCTTATTGCCTTCTTTAAAGCATGGTCTCTGATGAAGTGATGCCTGACATCAATGTGTTTGGTCCTGGAGTGAAGAACTGGATTGTATGTGATCGCAATCGTGCTTGTATTATCACAGAAGATTGGTGATTCTTCTGCAATGACTCCATAATCTTTCAATTGTTGTTGAATCCAGATCAGTTGAGCACAGCAGCTAGATATTCTGCTTCAGTTGTGGAAATTGCTATGGATGTTTGCTTCTTGATGAACCATGACATCAGTCGGTCTCCTAGAAACTGACATGACCCACTGGTGCTTTTACGATCAAGCTTACATCCTGCATAATATGCATCTGAATAGCCAACTAAATTGAAAGATGAGTCCTTAGCATACCATAGACCCACATTTTGTGTGCCTTTTAGATATTTCAATATGCGTTTGGCAGCTGAATAATGTGATTGCTTAGGATCAGCTTGAAATCTAGTACACATGCAAACAGCAAATACAATATTAAGACGACTAGCAGTTAGGTATAATAAAGAACCGATTAAACCTCTGTAGAGTGACGTCTCGACTGATATTCTCCCTTCATCTTTATCTAATTTAATCGATGAGCTCATGGGAGTATTTGCAGCTGAACATGTTTCCATGCCAAATTTCTTAAGCAGTTCCTTCGTGTATTCATCTAACCAATAAAAGTACCAGCCTCCAGTTGCTTCACTTGCAGTCCAAGAAAGAATGTCAGTTCACCCATCATACTCATCTAGAACTTTTCCTGCATTAACTTGGCAAATTTTTCACACAATTTGGGGTTAGTTGACCGAAAAATAATATCATCAACGTATATTTGCACAAGTAAAATATGATCGTTTTTTGTAAATTTGAACAAAGTCTTATCCATTGTTCCAACAATGAAGTCATGATCAGTTAAGTATTTTGATAAGGTCTCATACCAAGCTCTGGGAGCTTGTTTAAAACCATACAAATATTTTTTCAGGTAATAAATATGATCAGGAAGAGAGTGATTAATAAAACATAGTGGTTGTTCAACATACACTTCTTCCTACAACTGACCATTTAAGAATGCACTCTTGACATCCATTTGGTAGACTTTGAAGTCTTTGTATGATGCATAAGCAAGGAACATTCTGATTGCTTCTAGTCTTGCAACTGGTGCATATGTCTCGTCGTAATCAATTCTTTCTTCATGCCTATACCCTTGTGCTACAAGCCTCGCTTTATTGCGCACAACTGAACCACCTTCGTTCAGTTTGTTCCTGTATATTCACTTTATACCTATAATGGTGAAACTGATCTTGGAACTAAATTCAGACATTGTTATGAATAAACTGATTTAGCTCTTCTTGCATAGCATTTATCTAGTTAGGATCAGCAAGATCTTCATCATTTTTCTTTGGTTCCAGTTGGGAAACAAATTCTGAATAAATAAATAAATTAATCATATGATTTCGAGTTCTTACCAGATCAGATGGATTACCTATCACCAGTTCTGGTGGATGTGATTTTGTCCATCTGTATTCAGCATTGGTTGGGTCGATTTCAGCAACTGTTTCAGTTGGTAACCGAATGTTCTCTTCAGTTTCAGTTGCAGCTGCTTCAGTTGGTATTTGAATATCATCGTTTTGCTCTACCAACTGATTATTAGGAACAATTCCTTGTTCGACTGATTGATCCAGTACCTCTGGTTCAGGTGTTTAAAGGGGATTTCGATTGATATGAACTTCTTCTTCACTATCATCTAGCTCAACTGGATCAGTTGGCTTATCAGTTAGTCCTGATTCATCAAATACAACATGAATCGATTTTTCTACATTCAAAGATAATTTATTAAAGACTCTATAAGCTTTACTAACTGATAAATAACCCAAAAATATTCCTTCTGCAGATTTCGCATCAAATGCTTTTAAATAATTTTTGCAATTATTGTGAATATAACATCTACAGCCGAATATTCTGAAATAGAACACCACACTTTTATGTCCATGCCAGATCTCATATGGCGTTTTCAAATGATTTTTGTTAATCATTGATCTGTTCTGAGTGTAACTTGCAGTGTTTACTGCTTCTGCCCAAAATTTTTGAGAAATGCCAGAATTAGCAAACATTGTTCTAGCAGCTTCTTTAAGAGTTCGATTTCTTCTCTCAGATGCACCATTTTACTGAGGAGATCTAGCTGCTGATAACTCATGATTAATTCCAGTCTTTTCTAAAAATTGAGAAAGATTTTGATTGACAAGTCCGGTCCTTTGATCAGACCTTATTATGTCAATTTCAACTAATTTTTCATTTAATAATCTTTTAAAAAGCTTAATTAGTTGTGCAGCAGTTTGGTCTTTTGATTTAAGAAAGATAACCCAAGTAAATTTTGAAAAATCATCAACGATTACCAAGGTTTATTTCATTCCTCATAAATTCATGACTGGCATTGGACCAAAAAGATCCATATGCAGCAGTTCTAAGTATCTAGAGAAATATTTACTACCCTTATTTTTTAAAGAAGATCTTACTTGTTTACCAAACTGACATGCTGAACAAATTTTGTATTTTGAAAAATCTATTTTAGGCAGACCAGTTTCAAGATCATGGTTACACAGATGAGCAATAGACTTAAAGTTTAGATGGTTCAACCTTTTATGCCACAACAAGTTTTTTGGAAGATTTTGAAGCTACAAAACATACTGGTGCATTAGGTTGATTAGTCCAACTCACTCTATAAGTATTTCCATAACGATCACCAGTTACGATTATTTCATCAGTTGAGCTCTTAACTGTGTACGTGTGTTTGTTGAACTGAACTAAGAAATTATTGTCACATAACTAACTGATGCTAATCAATTTATACTTCAAATTATCAATCAGTAAGACATCTTTATTGATAATGTTACCAAGAATAATCTTACCCTAACCCACAGATTTACCTTTGGAGTTGTCTCCAAAACTGATGTTTGGACCAGTGTATTTGATCAGTTGGGATAACAAATTTGCATCCCTTGTCATGTGACGTGAGCATCCACTATACCAGTACCAAATTGATTCTTTTGTTGTACATGTCAACTGCAATTACACACAATATATAATTTTGGTACCCACATCTATTTGGGTCCTAGACTGATTAGTCCTTTAGGAACCCAGACTTAGATCAGTCTAACTGACTTTCCAGTTGTTGTGTTCCAAATAACTTTTCCTGGTTTGTGTGTGTTAGGTGTGTGGTGTGCGGATGAAATAGCATGATTGTTAACCTTTTTCAGCTGCTTGTTCACCCGATATATTCTTTGAGCTGACTTACAATTGTAGTAATTGTAATAGCTATCCTAAGAGTTTTGATTTTTGCAGCTGAACCTTTTAGGTGACCAGCTTCTTGAATCAGTTGAACTCTTTGGGCTATACCCAATTCAAAACCATTTAGCTTTGTTCTTTGGTTTAATCGGTTGGACAGTAGGTTTACTTGGTTCAAATATTTCTTGTACCACAGTTGATTTCACAAAGTTAATGTATTTACCTTTGTGCTCATTCAACTTAGGCATTGTATCACTTACAGAGGTTTCTTCAATGCTATTGAAGCCTAAAACTGTTCTATCAGTAATTGATTTTTTCAAATTCTCTATTTCAGTCAACGTGACTGATGACTTATTCTAAGCTCGAATCGAGTCAGTTTGTTTTGAAATTTCGTTTTTCAACTGGTGAATCAAATATTGGCTCTCACTCATTTCAGCCTTTTGCTTTGTAATATCTCTTCTTAGACTCAACAATTCAACTGACTCATCAGTTTCAGTTTTGTTGTTTATGGGATCAGTTTGCTCAGCTTTAGCTTTTTCAAAAGAGCGAGCAAGTTTGTTATACTCATTCACCATGTCATGCAAAGTGTCAATGAGTTCTTCTCGTGTAAAATCAGTAGAGCTGAAGTCAAATACATGTTCACTTGTTGACTCCATTTCTGCCTCATTTGCCATCAAGCACTTAACATTTTCTTCATCATCACTTGAGCTGACCAAGCTTTCTGAATCTGACTTTTCACTGTCAGTCTCTGTCCATTTAGATTTTCTCTCTTCAGCTAGCAGTACTTTGTGTTTCTTCTTGAATGATATTTTATCATTCATTTCTCTTCTCTTGTATTCAGCTGATTTCTTCCCTTTATCGGTTGAATGTCTGTTGTCCTTCTTTGGTTTTGGACAGTCAACAATAAAGTGACATTGCTTTCCATAGTTGAAGTAGGAGTTTGGTTCTTCATTGGAATTAATCTTTTGATAATTTCGTTGGTAGGGTCCCTGGTTTCTCCTCATGAATTTTCCAATTTTTTTTACAAATAATGACATTGCGTCATTACTCAGCTGATCAGCAGTCTTCTCAACTGAACCAATTGGTTCCAGTCTGTGAGAAATAAGAGCGGTTGTAGCCGCTGGTGTAGAATGTTCTTCTTATCTTGTTTGCAGCTCAAACTCACAGTCTTTTAGATCAGCAAACAAATCATGTAGTTCGACCTTATTCAGGTCATTTGATTCTCTCATGGCCATGGTTTTGACATCCCACTCCTTGGGAAGACCTCGGACCACCTTCAGCGCAACTTCTTTGTTTGAATACACTTTTCCAAGTGCATTCAGTTTATTTATGATGCCGCTGACTCTCTCATCATATTCGTTCATAGACTCTCCAATCTTCATTTTGATGTTGTCAAACTTTTGAACAGCAACAGAGAGTTTGTTTTCTTTAGTTTGTTCATTGCCCTCGCACAGCTGAATTAATTTCTCCCTAAGAAGAGCTTGATCTTACTGAATGTTACCTTATCCAAGGTTTTATACAAAATATATTTAGCCACATTGTCTAGGTTGGCTTTCCTCTTATCTTCTGCTGTCCATTCTTCTCTGGGCTTTTCAATGCGATATGGTGCACCATAAGTTATGGCAACAGCAGTATTAGCTTTCAATATTTTCATGGTCCGTCAGTGATAACGTACCACATGTCATCATCTTGTGCAGCTAGATTAGACTGCATTCTAATTTTCCACTCATCGAATTCTTCTATGGAGAAAAGTGGAATTTTGTTGAAGGAAGACATGGTAATCAGATTTTGTAGATAAGAAATATTCAGAAACAAGATTCAACTGCTCTGATACCACTTGTTAGGAACGGTTGGGTATGAAAAAGTGTTTAGAAGGGGGATTTGAATAAACACTTGATAATTTTCACAACTTCTTCGATGGTTGAATCAGTTTAGTGATAAACTGAGTTCACGAATCTTGTTGTCAATGTCAATCAGTTAACTTAATAACAGTGCGGAAATAATTGAAGGACATATAGAATATAACTGATAAGAAATAACGCAAGATTTGTGGATGTTCTGAGATTTCAAATACTCCTACGTCACCCTCTTCTATCTCGAAGATAGAATATTCACTAAAAGACTTTTATCTATACAATGATTTGTACAAACCCACTTCAGTTTAAACTTAACACTGTCAAGACTGAAACTCTTAGTATCAATACAATTTATCAGTACTTAACTGATGTGTAATTTCTTGGCACAACTGATCTCTACAAGATCGAATAAGACAACAATAAGTGTTTGTGCTTTTAGCTCAATGTATAGCCTGAAAGCTATTGATATGTATAATAAGCGTGAGCTTTTGAAACTAAGCTTGAAAGAATATGTGCAGAGTTTTGCTAAACTTGTAATGAGGTTTCAATAACTAGGTAACTCGGTAACCTCTTCTCAGCTGAACTTCTCGGCTATTTATAGGCTTTGCTTCCAACGGTAACAATGAATACTTTTGAATCTTTATATTCGTTGTATAGTCACGTCAACATTCTTCTGACAGTCGTACACTACAGCTTTTTTGAAATGCGGCATTCCCACTGCTTCTGTACAAAATGTCTTTTGTTGGCTACATCCTTTAACTAGTGACGTGTAAAGCTGATGAATCAGTAGACTTCTTTAGTCGATAAGATTAACTGATTAGTGTGTAACTAATCATTCTCAACTGATTGTTGTTTAAGTGATCAGTCTCAACTGAATCGACCAGTTGTTTGCACTGCTTCAGTTAGCTTGATCAGTTCATTTGCCTTTGATTCTTCAGTTCGGGCAACTATCAGTTACTAATCTTCAATTCAGTTTTCTTGATCAGTTGTTCAATCTTTTCACGCTTAATTTGTCAAACTCCGAAATTAAGTTTCCAACAGATTGTCATGGCACAAGTAATTTTTTGAAAGATTATTTTAAGCTATTAGAAATAAGTTACTCAACACGATTTAAATAATAAAAAACAGATCATATGATATAGAGAAACATTGTATCTGATATCATTATTGGAGTACATTTCTCACACCCACTGAGCAACGTAAGTTTAAATTTTCTGTTTTGACTATCAAAACTCCCTTGAGCGTCGTATGATTCAATTAAATATTCATAGGGTGATTAGTTTAATTTACCTTTGTGTTATAAACCTTGACTCCAACTATCCTATTGTTTAGGCGGTAATAACCCTTCTTGTATATCTCTACAAACGATCTACTGGAATAAACATCTTTTTCAATTCTCCGAATTAGGTCCACGATTAGAAACCGTGTTTCTCGTCAAGATCGCACTAGAATTCTTAATGAAATTTTCACGTTGAGAATAATCACCAGAGGACAGGCGTCAATGCGGCATCATGACGACATGCAAAGGACAATGGCAGTGCTGTGGTGATGATAGGACGTGAGTTCCTCCAAAGGCTGGTGGTTGAGATTTGTGTACGAAGAGAGAGATTTCAAACTGTTGTTGTGTGTTATTTGTCCTGTTTTTTTTATCAACTTTTGAAAATATATATTTAATAAACTCAATCTCTCGATCCCACCAGGATTCTACTTGAATAAGAATTCTGTAATTCTCATTATTTAAAATTCTCATATTATATTTTTCACTCTTGAAAATACCAGACATAATTAAATAATTATCAACTCTTGATAATACATGATATAATATAATTAAATAACCATATTTAATTAATCAATTAATTAATTAATTTTAGAAACATTTACATGGTAATCACTACTAGTCAATTGTTATTTAATTAGAATATTCTAAATTCACTAATTAAATAATTGTGAACTAATTGTAACTCTGATCGACGATCGCACAATGCTGATGTGACGATGGTACAAATCTCGTTCATATAATGGAAAACGAAAATTTTGAAAAACAAAAATTTTCACTAATTCATTTTTTACAGCTTCTTATTTTGTGAACTCCTTCACTGAATTTGGCAGTTGCAGTATCCTCATTTAATTACCAGATAATCTAACTTTCATAACTCCCAATAATGAAATCTACTTATAAATTCCTTTATAAGCAATACTTTTGATCCCCATAAAACTAAAGTCGTCAAATTCAAACTCTTTGAATTTGATTATCTCAATGAGAATGTAAATTTTAATACTTGTGTGACCCTCAATGGTTTAGGGATACAACTAGTTGTGGGTTCACAATTCATGTGATTCGAAACAACACTTGTTTCTTATGTGGGTTTACCCTTGTTCACCCCATTCCATCCATCAACCCTTTGATCACAAGAATGTCAGAACTCGAGTTTGATAACACTCATCATATCATGATAAGATCATCTTATAGCATCACACTATGATCCATTAGGTATCAATAATAGTCTTTCAAGAACCAATATGTTATAGTTAGTATACAGTACGGTCTCTTCAACACATATATCTCGATCAAATCTGCAATCATTGATATATCGAGCGTTGCAAATGAATTAGATAATTAAGTGATGTATCTTTGATTAATAATAGTGGCATCAGATACGCAACAAGATAACCATCTTCCCTAATGTACATATCTTACTCTGACCAGATATTCTTTGCACTATTAACTCATCAAATCACATAGGATATTCACACACACAGGTGAACGGTCAATCCTCGATTACAATGTAATGGCTCATACGTATGTCGGGACTATACTCAATCTCGCCACCTAATTATCCTCCTCGAGTCGATAGACGAGTCAGAGTGTAGCCTTAGTACGTTGAGCATCTATGTTGTCCCGACTCAAATGACTAATGATGTACAATCATAACCGCAAACTATTAAACTTGATAAGTGATATGAAACGTCTGCCCTTTTTATTGCTTTAAAAGTACTAAGAAATTTTTTTTTAAATCCTCTAAATATCGGCTTTCCCTAAAATATTTTTATAAAATATTTTGCCCTTTTTAAAATAAAACATCAGCCAACTAGCATTTAAAAATCAAGTGAAATAGTCACAAAATAAAATCGTCTACTGTTTTACCAAACCTAAAGAAAGCAATAATTTGAAAAGAATAGCTCATATTAAACCTCTCAAAAATCTCTCAAAATCATAAATAAATAATCTTAAAAATCTCTAACATAAATCATGAGTCATAATCGTAAATGCGGAAAGATAGAAGCGCTGGTCCTCAGGTTGTGTGCGCCATCAGTCCAGTCAAATCATCCGTCAAGACCTCCCTCAACCTCACCTGCATCCATCACACCTAGTGAGTCTAAAAACTCAACACACCATAATCTTTATAACAAATAATACGTAATACAGTCAACATATAACAGTGAAAAATACTTGTACTTAAAATATCGTTTCATGAAGATGCATGAACTTCAAACATGACCATTTTCATAAATATTTTCATGATGCATAAACTTAAGCATAAACATTTTCATTACATGCATTTCATAAACCTTAACTTTTTTTCTTTTTTTTCCTCAACATGACATGACATAAAACATTTTTCATGATCATAAACATTTTTCTTTTTCCTTTGTTGAATTCAGATCGTTAATTGTGACTTTCCTCAAACCTCAAAAGTTGATGGATCCATCTACATGTAACCACAGTACTGGGCGGCGGGGGACACCAGCAACACTCTCACCGATCAACTGGGCCCTGGCCTATCATGATCGAATAGAAATACGATCGTCGGGGCTCCTTCTGGGGCCTTCTCCCATAAATGGGCTCCCTCTGGGGCCTTCTCCTCTCACGTTATTCTCATTCTTACCTCAAACCTCATATCCTCATAACCTCATATTCGCAATAATGGAAACACGATCGTCGGGCTCCCACTGGGACCATCACCCTCACGACATCGCCAACATTAACGAATTAGTCACAATCACTTCACTTCCTTCAACATTTACATTCTCATCACTTTATCAAAATCATGCATAACATAACATTTTATTTTTGAAACCAAGCATGCAACATGTCTTTTAAATGTCTTTCTTAAATCATAAAAATCCCTTAGACATTTAAAAATCATAATTTAATCATGAACATTTCATAAACCATTAAAAATAATCATAATATCATAAAAATAGCATTTAGGGCACTGCCATGACATTTACTAATTTTTTGGTGTAAAATGACCGTTTTACCCCTGGATGTAAAATTTCCCGTTTTTAAAATTTTCTTAATTTAATTGACTATAACATGTCCCAAATAATTATATAAGTCTACATGAATTTTTTCATATTTTTATTTAGCTTAAATCGAGGACTTTTAAATTAATATTTAAATAAGACGTATTACTGCGTTTTAATCCCGAATTAAACTAAACCTTAATATAAAATTCCCAAATTCAAAACTTAGGCTTTTAATAATTATTTAAGCTTAAATATAATTTTTCATAATTTTATAAAGCCTAAAACTAGGCGTTTCCCTATTCAGTTCTTAAACTTAGACGTACTTCCTAGTTTTGACTCGTATGGACTCGAAACTTAACCAAAATTTACCAAACTTGGACCAAAGCTTAATAACACCTAACTAAACCATATACAACCAAATTCCAGCCCATTAAGTCCCTTGAACAAGCCTAGGAAGCTACTGAATTTTTCTGCACAAGAGTCCTAGTCCTAATATGATTCGAACCTAGACTAGCTTCGCCTCCAGCCCTTATCCACCATGTCCAGCCTCTAGCCATCCCTCCTATGCAGCCCACTTAAGTCTACTGGACCCTCTCTAACTGCAGCTAGCAGCCGTAACCCTCAAAGACTCCTAGTCGAAGAGTCATTTCCCTTAAGGAGTCTATTTTCGTTTTTATTCCTTCCCTATTTTTTTCAGCCCTTAAACATACACCTAGGGACCCTTAAACATGTGAAAAAACATCTCTTCAAGTATCCCTACCATGGCAGCCCCTTTGTGCATCATTATGAGGAGTTTTAAAAGATGAAAACACTAGTTTTGTGCATGTATAGCCATAAAAACGAAAATATAAAAGTTGTATCATGTTTTGCATGCAATCATGTATCAAACAAATAATATGGTGTGAAAGATGAGAAAAAGGAGATTAAGGCGTGCCTTTGCGTAATTTACGCACGAATTTACGTTGACGATTGCGAAGAACGGCGACAAAAAACCTAGGCTGAATCCTCCTTGAAATTTCGAACGTTTCTCTTCAAAATATTCTCTGTGTGTATCAGTGTATTATGATTTGGGGGAATTGGTGTGCTGAATTATGAAAGTGGCGTGTGATAAGTGAGGGTTTGGTGTGGGTTTAGCTTATTTTATAGTTAATAATTCCTTAATTAAGCTTAGGCCAATTAAGCATAAATTTAGGCCCATTAATGTTTAATTAGAATTTAATTAAAATATTAAAATAGTTTTTGTAAAAATAGTTTATGAATTTAATAGCCGGGTTGCCAAAAGGTTCGTATTTTTGTTGAAATCCAACACCGATAAAAATTACGTCCCGGCGTATAAAATCACCTCAAAACCTCATATCTTCAAAAATAATAAAAAGCATCAACCATATTTTAAATAATCAAAAACAATTATTTAATAAAAACATTTTTCATTTTTCAGCCCTCGGTCTCCGTTCCTCGATCGCAACTCGAATATCCTTTAAAAATACATTTTAACGCAACCATGTAGAAAAATATATTTTAAACATGTAAAAATGCACCACATAATTAATTAATGCAATTAAATTATTTAATTGAAATACACAAAGAATTTAATAATTGCATGCATGTGGTTCGCGTGTACTTTTAAATTTTCGGGGCGTTACAATCTTCCCCCCTGAATTGAATTTCGTCCTCGAAATTCGCTTATCCTTAATAACCCAGAGTTTAGATTCAGTTCTAGTATCCCAAAAATCCACGCTTCCGCTGCGCTACTCTAATAAAACTTAAAATCTAGGAGGTCCTTACGTCCCCTTGATCCCAATTAAATTTTCCTTTTAAATCCTTATTTGCGATTTGCAACTTAAGGAAACCCATAATAACTTAGTGCTATACTATTATAACCTCAAATTTCAATTTTTCTTATGATTCCCAATATTAAAAGATGGATGACCATACTTATCGTATATTATTTTCCTTATTTTATACCCAAAATATTCATCAACTTATCAATTTAAATCTTAAAATCCCAAACACACCTTCAAATTCTTAGATTTTTCAAGCCTAATATCGATTCATCCTTAAAAACCCATGATCAACATTCCATATAACACTGTAACCAAGATATCCCAAAGTTCCAAATATTCTTAAAAGTCTAAATTATCAAAAACTCTTATCAATTAACTCATTCAATCCTCACTTATTGATAAACTAGTCCCCAAATTCCGTAATAATTGCAAAACAAATTCTTAATTTTCCTCAAAAATCATCCTAATTGGTTCTTAATTTCAAAAATCCTACGATTAACCCATAAGTTCTTGGCATTCTCAATTTTCTGCTACGAGTTTCTCATAACATAATTTCGATAATTTTAAACTTATTTACCCAAAAATCAATTCTCATAATAATCTTACCCTTCATCAAAACTTAAAATCCCAATTTAAACATTTTCTTACTCCCAAATCGTTGCAAATCCTTAAATCATTATTCCTCGCGTCTAATTCCCAAAAATTAATTCGACTAGTAACCATGGATCATAATATTTTCTTAGAAAATCTACGTGTCTCAAAGCATTCATAATATTCATGATTAACTTATACCCCAAAAAGTAGAATGTCAATACTAATACCCAAAAATCAACATAGTCCAATTCCACCACAAAACCAACATGCGTTGAAATCAAATAATTTCTTATTTCATATCATATCACGTATAAAAGTTCTAGGGCATATAAAACATTTATCATCATAATGCTATTAAACATGTGACGTGAACATATAAGCCATGTACTTATGCAGGTAACATCATAAAATCATATAAAGCACGTAAACTTACAAATTGAGGCTTGAAGACTGATCTTTCTAGCGCTGATGGTGGCAACCCTTTCCAGGACCTTTGCTCTGATACCAACTGAAACGTCTGCCCTTTTTATTGCTTTAAAAGTACTAGAAATTTTTTTTTAAAATCCTCTAAATATCGGCTTTCCCTAAAATATTTTTTTAAAATATTTTGCCCTTTTTAAAATAAAACATCAGCCAACTAGCATCTAAAAATCAAGTGAAATAGTAAAAAAATAAAATCATCTACTGTTTTACCAAACCTAAATAAAGCAATAATTTTAAAAGAATAGCACATACTAAACCTCTCAAAAATCTCTCAAAAGCATAAATAAATAATCTTTAAAATCTCTAACATAAATCATGAGTCATAATCGTAAATCCGGAAAGATAGAAGCGCTGGTCCTCGGGTTGTGTGCGCCATCAGTCCAGTCAAATCATCCGTCAAGACCTCCCTCAACCTCACCTACATCCATCACACCTAGTGAGTCTAAAAACTCAACACACCATAATCTTTACAACAAATAATACGTAATACAGTCAACATATAACAATGAAAAATACTTGTACTTAAAATATCGTTTTCATGAAGATGCATGAACTTCAAACATGACCATTTTCATAAATATTTTCATGATGCATAAACTTAAGCATAAATATTTTCATGACATGCATTTCATAAACCTTAACTTTTTTTCCTTTTTTCCTCAACATGATATGACATAAAACATTTTTCATGATCATAAACATTTTTCCTTTTTCCTTTGTTGAATTCAGATCGTTAATTGTGACTTTCCTCAAACCTCAAAAGTCGATGGATCCATCTACATCTAACCATAGTACTAGGTGGCGGGTGACACCAGCAACACTCTCACCGGTCAACTAGGCCCTGGCCTATCATGATCGAATAGAAATACGATCGTCGGGGCTTCTTCTGGGGCCTTCTCCCATAAATGGGCTCCCTCTGGGGCCTTCTCCTCTTACGATATTCTCATTCTTACCTCAAACCTCATATCCTCATAACCTCATATTCGCAATAATGGAAACACGATCGTCGGACTCCCACTGGGACCATCACCCTCACGACATCGCCAACATTAACGAATTAGTCACAATCACTTCACTTCCTTCAACATTTACATTCTCATAACTTTATCAAAATCATGCATAACATAACATTTTGTTTTTGAAACCAAGCATGCAACATGTCTTTTAAATGTCTTCCTTAAATCATAAAAATCCCTTAGACATTTAAAAATCATAATTTAATCATGAACATTTCATAAACCTTTAAAAATAATCATAATATCATAAAAATAGCATTTAGAGCACTGCCATGACATTTACTAATTTTTTGGTGTAAATGATCGTTTTACCCCTGGATGTAAAATTTTTCGTTTTTGACATTTTCTTAATTTCATTGACTATAACATGTCCCAAATAATTATATAAGCTTACATGAATTTTTTCATATTTTTATTTAGCTTAAACCGAGGACTTTTAAATTAATCTTTAAATAAGACGTATTACTGCGTTTTAATCCCGAATTAAACTAAACCTTAATATAAAATTCCAAAATTCAAAAATTAGGCTTTTAATAATTTTTCATAATTTTATAAAGCTTAAAACTAGGCGTTTCCCTATTCGTTCTTAAAACCTAAGTTTAAAATATGAAAAATTATATTTAAGCTTAAATAATTATTAAAAGCCTAAGTTTTGAATTTTGAAATTTTATATTAAGGTTTGGTTGAATTCGGAATTAAAACGCAGTAATACGTCTTATTTAAAGATTAATTTAAAAGTCCTCGATTTAAGCTAAATAAAAATATGAAAAAATTCATGTAGGCTTATATAATTATTTGGGACATGTTATAGTCAATGAAATTAAGAAAATGTCAAAACGGGAAATTTTACATCCAGGGGTAAAACGGTCATTTTACACCAAAAATTAGTAAATGTCATGGCAGTGCCCTAAATACTATTTTTATGATATTATGATTATTTTTAAAAGTTTATGAAATGTTCATGATTAAATTATGATTTTAAATGTCTAAGGGATTTTTATGATTTAAGGAAGACATTTAAAAGACATGTTGCATGCTTGGTTTCAAAAACAAAATGTTATGTTATGCATGATTTTGATAAAGTGATGAGAATGTAAATGTTGAAGGAAGTGAAGTGATTGTGACTAATTCGTTAATGTTGGCGATGTCGTGAGGGTGATGGTCCCAGTGGGAGCCCGACGATCGTGTTTCCATTATTGCGAATATGAGGTTATGAGGATATGAGGTTTGAGGTAAGAATGGGAATATCGTGAGAGGAGAAGGCCGCAGAGGGAGCCCATTTATGGGAGAAGGCCCCAGAGGGAGCCCCGACGATCGTATTTCTATTCGATCATGATAGGCCAGGGCCCAGTTGACCGGTGAGAGTGTTGCTGGTGTCCCCCGTCGCCCAGTATTGTGGTTACATGTAGATGGATCCATCGACTTTTGAGGTTTGAGGAAAGTCACAATTAACGATCTGAATGCAACAAAGGAAAAAGGAAAAATATTTATGATCATGAAAAATGTTTTATGTCATGTCATGTTGAGGAAAAAAGGAAAAAAAAGTTAAGGTTTATGAAATGCATGTCATGAAAATGTTTATGCTTAAGTTTATGCATCATGAAAATATTTATGAAAATGGTCATGTTTGAAGTTCATGCATCTTCATGAAAACGATATTTTAAGTACAAGTATTTTTCACTGTTATATGTTGACTGTATTACGTATTATTTGTTATAAATATTATGGTGTGTTGAGTCTTTAAACTCACTAGGTGTGATGGATGCAGGTGAGGTTGAGGGAGGTCTTGACGGATGATTTGACTGGACTGATGGCGCACACAACCCGAGGACCAGCGCTTCTATCTTTCCGCATTTACGATTATGACTCATGATTTATGTTAGAGATTTTTAAGATTATTTATTTATGATTTTGAGAGATTTTTGAGAGGTTTAATATGGGCTATTCTTTTCAAATTATTGCTTTCTTTAGGTTTGGTAAAACAGTAGACGATTTTATTTTGTGACTATTTCACTTGATTTTTAAATGCTAGTTGGCTGATATTTTATTTTAAAAACGGCAAAATATTTTATAAAAATATTTTAGGGAAAGCCGATATTTAGAGGATTTAAAAAAAAATTTCTAGTACTTTTAAAGCAATAAAAAGGGCAGACGTTTCATGATAACCACTTGAAAATCCAATGGATGGTTGTTCAATGATCCATCCCATGAACACTCATATGTATGGATGGACATCTCCATGCCCTTATCAATATAACATGACGTTTATAACACAAATATTAGTCTCGAGCGACCTTTATCCTTATTTTAAGCGGCTGAATCAAATAGGGACATATTTAGAATATACAATACACAGCATAATGAATTTCATGAACAACCTTGCGAAATTGATATCGTGGTGCTAAAGTATATTTAAGGTTTTTATCTATGCAACAATTTGGCTTGCTGAGCACCTGCACACATAAATATATATAGAGCCAACCATCTCTTTCATTTCTCTTGAGAACAAAACTCACAAAAATGTATAATAGTAGTGGGGAAGAGAACTACAAATCAAGGAGACATTCCAAGAACAATCCATCTTTTTCCTCCACTCTCCTCGACCAAATCTACCGCTCCATCGACGTGAATGCCGAAGATTTCAAGCCCAAGAAAGAAGCCAAGATGTCGCAAAATGGTTTCAGGTTTGTGAAGACCTGCAGCACAGATGATGATGATGAAGAACTGGTCACAGTTAAGAGAAGGCCGACATTGTTCCCAGAAGACAACGATTTCTTGTTCTTCAGTTCGAGTTCTTCCTACAGTTCTGGTGCACTTTCATCATCCGACACAGAATTCTTGGGTAGAGTTTCATGTTTATCCAGCAAAACAAGGCCTAAACCAATTCGAACTGATGGCTTTCTTGAGAACCAGACTAACAAAAGCAAAGATGATGATATGATCAAGTTCAAATCAAGGGCCTCGAAGATATATGCCAATTTCAGGAAAGTGAAGCAGCCTATTTCCCCGGGAGGGCGCCTCACCAGCTTTCTCAACTCTCTTTTCCACAACACAAATGGGAAGAAGGGAGAAAAACTTGATCCAGATTGTTTATCGGCGACAAGATCGTGTTTAAGTGGCATGTCGAGAAATGGGAATGGGAGAACGGTGAGATATAATCCGATTGTTAATGAAGATTCAGGTGCTTGTGGGCATAAATGTATATATCTTGAAATTTCTGATAAATTTGGAAGGCCTCCATTGCCACAACCAAATGCTTCAGCAGAGTTGAAATCCAGCTTAAGGGAGGGAAAAGCACACGATGCTTTGAGGGGATTTCACATTAAATCTTCTTCCAAGTTTACAAAAACCGAAGATGACGACGGAGTACTCAGCGACTCGAGCTCGGACTTATTCGAGCTCGATCATTTGAACATGTTTGGAATTGACAGATTTTGTGAAGAACTCCCCGTCTATGAAACTACTCGTTTGGACGCCACAAAACGTTCTGGTGTCAGTCGTTTGATTCGATAATTACGTCTTTGGTTTTGTTACTTTTAACTTTAAATAAATTGTCTCCAAAAAATTTTAAGGTATACTTTCTATCAAATCAAAATATACTTTGGTCTCTTTCCAAGTTCTGGAGTTTGATGATGATGATGATGTGAAACAAATGTGTGGAGAAAGCAAGATTTGAAATGAAAACAAACGGACAGATTCGATCCCAAGGTATAAAGTGATCGAATGCTTATATATATATATATATATATATATATATATATGTTATGTTCAACTTGGGAGTTACTGCAATAGATCAAATGGTCATATAATCCTCTGTTTTGTGCTATATTTTTTTATTATTCGATGAGCAACTCTTTGGAGAATAGAAATTGTTATATCATATATATTTTTTATTTTTAAAAATTAAAAAAAAATGAAAAACGAAAAAGGGAAGAAGTAAGGAATTAAATCGAAGATTCAAGATTGAAATGGCCAGGAAACAAAAATTGAGATGCTAATACTAAAGGGAAAAGCAAATGTTTCCGATGGGAAACAGGGAAAGCGAAGATAATTTGGTGTCTTTTTCTTGCTTTTAATGAAGATGGGAGAATTTTTGTTGTTTCAAAAAATGGTTTTAAATCTGAAAAAAAAAAAAAGGAAAAGGAAAAGAAAATCCCCTTAACCGCAAGAAAAGTGGCACCTGTTTGGTAATCTTCGTCTTGTTTTATGGGTTTTGTGTATTCAAACTTGGTCCATATTTTCGTTCACACTTCATACCACCTTTTTCTCCAAAAACAATGCATAGCGATTGACAAAAGTTGAAACATTTGGAGATGAAATTTTGACCTCATCTCTAAAAAAAACCGTGATAAACAATTTACCTCTAATTTTGTATTACAAACACCTAATATTTGTATATTCGTATTCCTAAATTATACATGGACTTAATTTAGTTTAAATCTTTTTTTCACAACCAGACAGTGTCCTACCAAATATACAGGCATGCGTGTTTTTTCACACATGTTCATAAATGCATCGGAAAAAGATTTACAAACACACTTTATATTTGATCCTTATTTAATCCATTCAAAATACAATTGCGCGTTTTCAAAACTTAGTTAAGAGGAATATATCAGTAAAAAAAAGAACAAAAATACTATTAAATATAGAAAATAGATTATATATTTACAACAACTTAAAAATAAATGAAGTTTATAGAATTGGGACAGAGATAATATCTTACACTAATGAAGGGAACTTCAAAGGTATGTATCCAATATTAAGGAAAAGAGCATGCTTCCCAATAAGATCTTAATTAAACTCTCATGCAATAGGGTCTTTTTTTAATAATAATAATAATAATGTGCAAACAATGAATCTCGTTGGTGGTTAGTTGTGAGTCGAATAGTGGGAATTAATCGATATTGCCCACTTATTAACATAAAGGAGCGAGCCACCTTAATTAATGATTATTAATTAATAATGTAATGTAGAGTAGTATAGTACATCTCTTTCCAAGAAACTCATTAAACAAAAGGGCCACTTTATTACCCCCAAATTAATACTAATATAATTACACCCCCAATACTATTCATTATATCATAAATTCATGAGTTGTGCTACTGCTAATTCATACGTACTAATGTAAATATATACATATGTGTGTGTGTGTGTGTGTGTGTGTGTGTCTATAGTAGACTTGGTGGAATCACACGAGAGAGCAAAAGCTTAAAGAGACATAGTGGTGCATGTGCAAGTAATAATGCATGGCACCAATTTATATAAATGGCATTCAAGTGTATTTATACTTTTAACCCCAACCCACTTGAAATCTCTCTGTGTATGTGTGTGTGTGTGTGTGTGTGTGTGTGTATATATACAAGGAATTTACTATTTACGTAGACGTACTAATCTTAAATCATATCATATTCATGTGGTTGGGGTGAAAAAGCTGTATGAACACGAAAGATTGAGGTATAAATTAAAAAGGCATGTATATCATCTCATTAAAAAAAAAAAAAACTGAGAGATTGGAATATTACATAAGGGACTTGATAATAATTATAAAACCAAGTAAAAAAAAATCATAAAATTTAATCAATTAATTCGTTTAAGCACTAAGAGAAGGAATAAACAGTCCATTATTTATGTAGATTTCTCAAAAGGAATATAATAGATGTGTGTTTAATTGTGTACTACGTGAGGAGCATGCCAAGGGATCTTTTTAGGTATATCGAATTTATCAGAGGACGGTGGATTTGAACCGTATGTATCGGTTTTTTTAGTTGGGAAAGGGGGCTTAATTTGTATTTAAATTATATTAAAATGAGATCGACAAACAGTACAACGATGTAACCTTATTTAGTGGAATATAGACTTTTATGTTGTAAAATATATATAAATAATGAGTTAGCTAGACAGGATCATGATTCTTTCGAGCTTCCTCGATGGTTGATCATTATGAAGTTGTCGTAGTAATTAATACAGGCATATATTAACCACCACCACCACTAACATATCATCATTGCTAATTCTACAACAAAACTTAATTATTATTCATTCTTTAAAGCTACGTTGATGCTTATGGTTATTTCTTTTCCCAGCACAAACTTAAGCATAACTAGTTTCATTGCAAAAATATTAAAATCCATGTTGTAATGATACTTTGATTAGACTGTTAAGTGATAAAAACATCATACTATCCATAGGGAAAAAAAAAACCCACATTTTATCGTGTTGAAAAAAGTAAGAGCAAGTTTTAATAAAAATTAAAAGATTTGAATTTAAAAAGAAACATTTCTATCTTCCACAATGAATGGAATGGAATATCGAGCATGCATCAAATGCAAATGGTTAGCGCACGGGTGATGGGGGATATATATGTGTGTGTGTGTGTTTTTATTGGTTTGTTTTAGTATATTGTGCAAGTGTTTGTGTGTGTCGGATCTACATTTCATGCATTTAAGTGTCAGATTATGTATATGGTCAGTCTTCATGGTCGGTGGTGGTGAATTTGCAGGAATCGAACCAAAGATAATGAAGTGAAGGCAGAAAGTTAAAGATCCGGACAGAAAAAATCGCACTAGGGCGGTAATTCCGAAGGGATCCCAGCACGAAAATGCGAAAAATTTCGGAGCAAAACAGAAGGTCTCGGGCTAGGGCAATAATGTATGACCACCCCAGCGAGCCCGAAAAATTTGAACGAGCTGGACAGAAGATCTCCGCTAGGGCGGTAATTTTTTAGCAGTAATTTTTTACCGCCTCAGCACGACTCAATATGAAAACATTTTTGTGGACGATTTCTTTCCCTCTTTGGATGAATTTTTGGAGGCTAATAGGGTCGAATACCCTAATAAATAAGATTTTATCATCAGACTTGTCACTTTTCATCATCCACAAGCAAGAAGGAGAGGAAAAACACCCGGAGGAGGCAACCGAAGAACTCAGGATTTTCACTAGCGTTTTCTTTCTTCTTCATTTCTTTTAGTATTTCTAGTTTACAAATTGTTTTGATAATTTTATGATATTTTTTAGTTTATGATATTTTTTAGTATCTAAATTTTCTTATTGGTTGAGATTTGAAAAGATCCTACTCCGATACATTGCTTTATTTAAATAAACATTCGACTTTTGATTCATTTTTATTTTTGTTTGAATTCTAGCTAACTTTAATAATATTATATATTGTGAATGAAGTTAAAAGAAAAGTTTTCGATAAGTTTTCGATAGGAACAAGTAATACAATCTGTAGATTTATAATTTGTATAGATATATGAAATTGAATACACGTAGATAGTCAAATTTCAATAGGTCGAAACTAGAGTATTCCATAAATCATGTATGTAACTCACCTTTGATAAATAGCTAAAGATTATATTTCACTGTGTTGAGTTACTATAGGCTATAGCATATCTTTAGAGAGTATGTTAATAATTTAAGGAATCCTATAAAAAAAAATTGGAAAAATGTCATTTTAATCTTATGAACTAATATGAGATGGATGAACCAAGATTCCTAAATAATTTTTTTCAAATTTATTTTCAACATTCATTTTAAATTGATTATTTTTATTTACTCTTTGAATTATATTTTGTTTTGAATTTAGTAGATAAATCACAATTCAAATTATTGTTTACACTCTACCAAGTATTGATTCTTGAACATAACAATTGTATGATGCAGAGACAATATCCGTAATTCGTACACTATATTATAACTTGACTAGTGTACTTATGATTCATTCGAGCACATACATTTATTTTATTTTTATAGAGGATTTACAGTACAAAAAAAGTTCGATCAAATATTGTTACATATCCCAAGTTTCAACCCCTATACTTCATTTCTACAAAAGTCACTCTTGAAATTATCTGAATTCCAGTTAGTTATATTATTTTCTCTATTCCATTTTTTAGATTTCAAGGCGATAATTGCATCAGTTCAAGCATTGGTTCTACCTCGTGTACTACAATCCCTACCTTGTCCGTACCAGCTAAACATAGGGCCAGAAAATGGAACTTAATCTTAAAAAATAAGTTCATTCCAAGGATAACTCAGCATAAGCAGACTGCTCAGTTATAAAATGTTACCAGTATTCATCGTTCTATTAATTATCAAGATAAATGAATTGTGATATTATTTCCCAACATATACATACACATGCATATATATAATCGTAGATCAAGATATCTCAGATGCTATCCCAGTGGTTCAACCTAAAACAAATCCTCAATAGCAAGTATTCCACAAGAAATTAGGTTTCATAAGAAGGTTCGACCAATTTGACGCAACACTTCTAAAAAGTAAAAACACATGTAGATATGTAATACTATCAAGCATAATCCGATGCTAAATGTCCATACACATTCACAAAAACCGGTGCCCACGAGATTTAACAACCCTAAGCATATTTTTCATTACCCAAATATATCAATCCACAGCACCACTTCTGAGACCTATTTGTATTGACGTAAACATGTTATACACATTCGAACCCCAATCCTTGAAATTATAGCAGATATAGCTGATGTACTAATATGTCATTTTTAACTCAAAAACTACGTAAAATGTCATGTTATATTCATCAAAAACAATTTGCAATCACTCTCATTTCTTCTCATTGGTTTTCTTTGAAGGGTCGCAAAATCTACCTGCAGCTTTCTACTAAGCTTCACTGCCATTTAGTTAAATCATGTTTTTATAACCTCACGAAAACACTAATGAAACTCATCATACAGTTTACACATTCTATAATAGTTGAGAAATATGCTTTATTTCCCAGTATTATATGTGTCTCAAACGGTACCTGGAAGCATACCACAACATCTCCAGCCTTCACTTTATGGCATTCTGAGTGCTCCAATGGAATAGAACGTAGGCGCACAGCAGTTCTAGTGTTTACCCATTCGTCCTCCTCAGCTCCAAACCCAACATATCTCACACGAACTTCCTGCAATGAACTTAATCTGTCAAACTAGAAGCGTCGATAAACCTTTTTTCCCTCCATTTGTGTGCTCTTTAAATCAATATTACCTCAAGTACATGATTTAACAGGAAATTATGTTCAGTAGTTTATCGAGTAGCTGAACCAAGTTCGAAACTAGCATTCTATTCATGAATATGTGCAAAATCAATAGTTCAAAACACGCTATTGACAGCTTTGCTTCATAGACACCTTGCAGATGACATGCATTTACAACATAATAATCATCTTTAGTGGCAAAATTATATTACTCACAATATCACCAGAACTGAGAAATCGATGAGCGAGAAAAGTATTAACATCGTACCTGCAACACAGAATTGAACCAAAAAACTTAGAAGTGATACTCAATTGAGAATAGTGATAGTTGTTTGACTGCAAAACTGTCAGGCCTGCTGTATAATCCTACTCCTGTTGTTATTGTAAGTGGGTTCAATAAAAAATTTATTGTACAGCCGTTGGAAATAAGAATTGAACGTTACAGATGAAGTTAAATGAGTGCACATAGCAAAAACAATAGCTCTCTTTGAACTCTTGATATAGTCGACTTACCATGCCCCATCTTTTGATGACCTTGCTTCGAATTCCAACCTAGATAGTTCTTGATCCTTCTCACCTGCCATCGCATAAAATTTCTCAGGGCTCACATCCTTTGAACAGTAATCAACCCACAAAAACCCAAACCTATGTTTAAGTTCACAAGCAATCACAATACCGGGAATACAAGTCTATCTTCAATTTAAATTAATTTTTTGGACACCAGACAGTCTTTATATCATCAAATTGGTTGATTTACCAGTTAGTTACTACCTATGCACTATAGTTACTCGCTCCAACCCATTTCTATTGCCGCACTTCCCAATTCGTAATGTAGAAAATCTTCAGCAGCCCAACACTTTGTTTGGTTTCGATTTGGGAAACCAATTCCCTTTTCCTAAAATGAAACCAAACACCATCTCATCATTGTCATTCCAATTTTTAAAAATATAATTTCATCCATTTTATTTTCCCAATATAATTATGACCTTCAGCAGACCTTTTCACCACTTCTCAAAAACATTCTATTATATTATAACATCTGAACAAAATAGTATATTATCACAGCTAAACAAACAGATGTCAAATGTAAAGCCAAAAAAATGACAATTCAAAGTAGACAAGATGACTTCTCTACTTTACAGATGAACCCACTAGTTTGAAGGGCACATAGGCAAATGCACCTTCAGGCATCTTTGGATTTTCAGGTGCTTTATGAGAAGAATGACCTTCTGGGTCAGCAGGAGACCTTTTGGCTGCGAACAAGGAGGTCTCTCGAGAGCTCCTTTTTTGTTGATTCTTCTGAAACCAACTTTGAACCTGAAATCCATCAACAACACCATGAATGTCCAAAACAGCCATCAAATAACAGGGAATGAAGTGATGATCATCGAAAGGGATAAAATAGAACCTCGGTCCACTTCAAAAGAGGTTTCCCAGCACGACCACTAGATCGGCTGCAAACATAATGTGAAGAATTTGAAGTTATTTCAATATGTTTTAATTAGACGACCTTTAAGCAACAGCTAAAGATTAAAAACTTTTGCAGTTAATGTACTCTAAAAAGCATACTTGAAGACTCTAGCCAATTTTTTATAGCACCCCTCGTCCAGAGATTGTTCTTGAGATTCATAAAGAAATTGCTCCATTCTTGCAAGCTGATGGATTAATGACAAAAGATAAGTTTACAAACACTGGGAGTTTAGAATTACGGCTGGTCAAAAGGCATGAGCATATTATATTAACCGGCATTCAGACAGCAGTAATCATTTTGCGGTATTTCTTCAAGCTACACCCACCAAATCAATAGTAAAATTCCACCCAAATACCATTCTAAAATCCCAAGAATCTTCAATCTCTACTCTCCCCATTTAACAGAATTGATGCGTGAACATTCGTGTAATTTCACAAACCCGCAAAAAAATAAAATAAAATAAAAAACCATCAAAATTGATTGTTGAGTATTAAGACTGAGGAAAATACCTCAGCTTTTGTGAAGCCAGAAAAGGGTCGTTTCTTCCTGGGACGAAGATCCATGGTTTTGGTTGGATTTGACGGAGAAATGCGAGAACCTACCCGATGGGGAACATACACATGGTGAATAATCAAATATTGCTTATACCAAATTGTATTTTATTTTAGCTTTCCATGTGATTTTCTTCATTTGAGCTACGAGTGAAGCCCACAATGAACATAATAAGAGGAGAAAATCAGGTATTGGGTAATAATAATTATATTTATTACAATGATAATATAAATAGAAAATATATTTGATCGGATCATTTTAAAAAAAAAATTAAAAAAAATATGAGTGTCAATTTGGGCGGGTTGTGTCGATTGGGTTGGGTTAAGCAATAATAATATTCAAAAATTATTCAACCCGAACCCAACCTGAAACTGAACTCGTATCAATCCGATCAACCCGTATAACCTGATTTTGAATTTTTTATAATTTTTTTTAAAAAAAATTAAATAAAATTCAAAAAAATAATATTAATATTTTAATTTAAACTAATAATAATAATAATAATAATAATAATAAAATATCTCTCATATATATATTATTTAAATTTAAAAATCTAATTGTAGAAAAATAAAATCTATTTACTAAATTAAATAAACAATTGTTTAAAAAATAAAAATTGTTCAAAATAAATATTAGATTATGAAAATTTATGATATAAATATACAATATATTTTTTTCAGACATATAATATATAAAAATATAAGCAATATTTATTAGTATATTTTTTTAAAAAAAATTAAACTTTTCGAGTTGACCCAAACCCAACCCAACTCGATCATTTTTTTCGGGTCAGCTATCGGATCCAACCCAATCTACCGAACCCGAAAACCTCAAACCCAAACCTGATTTTTTTCAGGTTGAACCGTGTCGAGTTGGTGGGTCGTGTCTGATTTTGACATCCTTAGAAAAAATACCACTTCCAACCATGCAAGGATCTCACCCGCTTCGGGATTTTTTTAAAGATATTATGTAATAAAAATGGTAAATTTGTGAAAAATAGATATGTCAATGTTTGAATCAAGATTTAGTACATAACCATAATTTTTTAAGAATTAGTAATACTCATATCCGATTATTTGAAGATGTCAGATATTATTTCTTAAAAAATTATAGCTGTATACGGAATCTTAATTCAAATATTTATAAAGATATTTTTCACAAATCTATCGAAATAAAAACACATATATTTTAATAATATTATAGACACTGATTTTTTGGATAGTGATGTGCGTTATCATATTTCAAACTTTTAAATATCATTTGTTTATGGTAATAAAGTATTGTAATGGAGTTATTTTTTAAAATTAAAAATAATGTTTATTTTGGAATATAAGAAAATGGAAATATAGATAGAGATACTTTTTAATATAAAGTAGGTTACGGTCTCACCAATTTTTATCTGTGAGATATGTCAATACTATCGATATTCACAATAAAAATTAATACTATTAGCATAAAAAGTAATATTTTTTAATGGATGACCCAAATAAGAGATCCGTCTCACAAAATACGATCTGTGAGACCGTCTCATATAAATTTTTACCTACCATATAATATATATGTTTGTGTGTGAGAAGAAGCAAAAATATTTTAATGAGTAGAACATATTTCAATTTGCATGTGACTCAAAATCTGTCGGTTATAGGGGAAAAAAGAATGACAAGCGATAATATTTTGTTTGCTGCTGGCGAGTGGCAACTAACACACAATATCTCTAAATTACAATTATTAAATTTATTTTTATTTATCTATTATTGAAACAGATAGACGCCGCATTAATATCAATGAATATAATTGATTTACTACACAAGCAAGAAATCTTCAACGGCCGCATTTGGTAACTTCCAACTACCAACGTTTACCGTTGCCAAGAACGCGGAAATCTCCGGCTTTCTCTCCCTATACTATGCTCACCCGAGGGGTACACACACACTTCGACCAGCTCATATATATAATTATCTTTCTTCCCAAGAAAATATATAGATTCTTTTTCACTGACAGAGGCGAGCATTTGCATTCGTATTTCTTCGAATGGAGAGCACATTCAAGGAAATGGACGGAGAATCAGTGCTTGATTTAGAGGATAAAGCTGGAGTCGGAGGAGGTGTTGAGGATGTGTACGGCGAGGACAGGGCGTCGGAGGATCAGCTTCTCACCCCATGGACTGTTTCGGTTGCCAGGTTACTGTTTTCTTGATTTATATATCTCACGTTTCTTGATTCCCATGATGCGATGTTTTTCCTCCATTCGAATCCGAGTCAAAAATTATTCCGGCCTTTGATGTATATATTATGCTTGCCAGGATCTAATGATTCTTGTGTACAATATATGTTCTTCTATACAACCTGCCAATTATGGTCTTCTTCACTTCGTTTGGTTTCTGTATTCAGTGGGACTACATTGTTGCGCGATCCGCATCACAACAAAGGAATGGCTTTCACTGAAAAGGAAAGAGAGTCCCATTACCTGACTGGTCTTTTGCCTCCAACAGTGTTTTCTCAAGAGCTTCAGGTGATATATACGACAGATCTTGTGATTATTATTTCATTTTTAGTCCATCATACTTTTCTTCTCGTAACTATTCCCGATTTGGGTCATCAGGAGAAGCGGTTTATGAATACTCTACGTGAGTATAAAGTGCCATTGCAGCGGTATATGGCCATGATGGATCTCCAGGTAGGAAACACACACTTTAATGAATGCATATATTCTGTTTTAAGTTTAAGAACGAGCGTTTCGACAAGTAATTAATATGTTTCTCTGTCTGTCAACTTTAACAAATTCTCTAATACATACGTACCATTTGATTTGATGCGTACATGTATTTTGGCATGTGACGAATGATCTTAAAATCCTATTAGAATTGGGAATGATCTCTGATCTTTTACAAAAAAAACATAAATTGAAGTCAGCCGCATGTGATTTCATTTCCTAAACGTGCAGGAGAGAAATGAAAAGCTGTTTTACAAGCTTCTTATTGATCATGTTGAAGAACTTCTACCCATAGTATATACTCCAATAGTTGGTGAGGCCTGCCAGAAGTATGGCAGCATTTTCAGGCGTCCGCAGGGTCTCTTTATCAGCTTAAAAGAAAAGTACTACTGAATGCTTCCTTTCCAGTTAATGTTACCCCCATAGAGAACTTTTCTGTGTGATTTCTTTTGCTGATTCTCGATTATCCAACTTCTCCAGGGGGAAGATTCTTGAAGTCTTGAAAAACTGGCCAGAAAAGTCGATTCAAGTTATTGTTGTAACTGATGGAGAGCGTATATTAGGACTTGGAGATCTTGGCTGCCAGGTGAAAATAATCAATTAGCTTAGTTTCAAATATATCCTTCAATCGTATACTTTCTTAAAAGCTGAAGTATATACTTTCTGAGGAATAACAAGAAGGTAAATGTTCAAAACTGTTGCAGGGTATGGGAATTCCTGTAGGAAAACTAGCCCTCTATACTGCACTTGGAGGAGTCCGTCCCTCAGTTGTAAGCACAGCTCTCACTTTTAGCTCAAGCTTTACATGGCTAAATAAATCAATACTTGCTTTTGCTTATATCTGATAGTTTTTTGCTCAAGCCTCATAAAGTTAACTTTCTCTGATAATATAATTTTGTGTGCTCCCCTGACAGTGCCTGCCTATTACCCTTGATGTCGGCACAAATAACAAGAAATTACTGGAAGATGAATTCTACATTGGTCTGAGGCAAAATAGAGCGACCGGACAGGTCTAAATAATTCCTAATTTTCTTTTCAAAACTTCGTTTGAAAGATAAGAATACAGATTGTACATTTTTAAGTTGTCCTTTTTTGCATGTTTAAGGTAATAGTATATCCCCCAATTTGCTTTCAGGAATACGCTGATCTCCTCGATGAATTCATGGCTGCACTCAAGCAAAATTATGGGGAGAAGGTCTTGATACAGGTGGGGCATGTTCTTTTGCCATATTTCAATTATTGATATTCGATTTCTTATTTGGTCCAAATTCCCATAACTTTGTCAGTTCGAAGATTTTGCAAATCATAATGCCTTTGAGCTACTTGCCAAATACCGAACGACTCATCTCATTTTCAATGATGATATCCAGGTAAAACTGATCTTCTGGTGCTTGTATTTGATTTTTAAGGTTACACTCTTTGTCGAGAATATCATGAATTTTTATGGCATCTCAGGGTACAGCTTCTGTGGTTCTTGCGGGGCTTGTCGCAGCTCTGAAACTTGTTGGTGGAACTTTAGCTGATCATACTTTCTTATTCCTAGGAGCTGGAGAGGTTAGACTACATTTACATATTCTTGAATTCCCACTCCCCTTGCTTAATTACATACATTATATGTATTTTCTACATCCTATGTTTTGTGAATTCTCGTACCATAATTGCATGGATGGGCGACTTTGAAAATCTGAAATCATCTTTAAATGTGGTAAGCAATTTGTCAGAGATCCTGTGATCTTACTTCTATTTTTGGCTTCTTAAAGGCTGGGACAGGTATAGCTGAACTTATCGCCCTTGAGATATCCAAAAGGGTATGGTTTTTTTGTCATCGCTGTTAAATAATGTGCATGCTAAATCATTCCTCTTGGTTGAGTTTTCTACTCATGGATGCAGACAAATGCTCCAGTCGAAGAGACAAGGAAGAAAATCTGGCTTGTGGACTCTAGGGTACAAAATTATCGTTTTTCAGACATCATCCCCTCAGACCTCATAGATGTGTTTACTATCATTAAATTTTATATTTATGACAACAGGGGTTAGTTGTCAGTTCTCGTCTCGAGTCCCTTCAGCATTTCAAGAAACCATGGGCTCATGATCATGAACCAGTTAAAGAACTTCGGGATGCAGTTAAGGTGGGAAGATCGTGTCTTGGATTGAGCCGTTTGTATTGCTAAGATCTCAATGCTAATTATTTTGCCTGATATCTAACATAACTACTAATTTCAGTCAATAAAGCCAACAGTTCTGATAGGAACTTCGGGTGTTGGAAGAACGTTTACAAAGGAAGTCGTAGAGACCATGGCTTCTTCAAATGAGGTTACGTATATTCTCTGCGTCGCTCCTTTGAAATGCATAAATATGTGCTAAAACTAATGGTTTAATGATATATAAAAAAAATTTATATAGAAACCTCTGATTCTTGCTCTGTCAAACCCAACTTCACAATCAGAGTGTACTGCTGAAGAAGCTTATGCGTGGAGTGAGGTAAATGGATCTTTTTCTCTCTTAAATTCTATAAAATAGGGGTGTAAAAGGGAAAGATGATCTAGCTATCTCAAGAACATAAAAATTCGTGTTTTGATTGTTCATTGAGCTACTCAAACACAATCTGTAGTCAAACTGTTAATTGAGTCAAATTCAAGGATAGCACTACTACTCAAGCTCGACTCAACTCCTATGCGCTCATACCAAAAACCTTGGTAAGTTTTCACAGTACAATATCACTTGCAGGGACGTGCCATCTTTGCCAGTGGAAGTCCTTTTGATCCAGTCGAGTACAATGGGAAAGTATTTGTGCCTGGTCAGGTTAATATCTACAACCTAAAGAAGCACTATTTTTGTTTGCTTCCTCCTCTATTCTAATACCAGCACATCTCTTCATAGGCAAATAATGCTTATATATTTCCTGGATTCGGTTTGGGTTTGATAATGTCTGGTACAGTACGTGTACATGATGATCTGCTCTTAGCAGCCTGTAAGTATTCCGCAGAGCCTTTAAAATGCACTTTAATGCTACAATTCAGGGCACAACTTACAATTCTGTCATAACTTTTTCGCTGCAGCGGAAGCTTTGGCAGCTCAAGTGACAGAAGAGAACTATGCCAAGGGACTGATATATCCACCATTCACTAATATTAGAAAGATTTCCGCCCACATAGCAGCTGAAGTTGCTGCAAAGGCATATGAACTTGGTAAGTTCTCATGGACAAATTCATAAGATTTTTATCATAGTCGACGAATTATTTTTTAAATAAAGATATCTGTATGTTATATGATTTTAAAATAAAAATCGTGGGGGTTGGAACTCTTATTTACAATGAATTTAATTGTTTTTCTTTTTCGTTTGAGATCTGCGGTCATTGCCAACAATAAGATTGATATTATTTCTTGTGGCCGTGCAGGTTTGGCTTCCAGGCTGCCACGCCCCAAGGATCTTGTCAAGTGCGCCGAGAGTTGTATGTATACTCCGGTATATCGTAGCTATCGCTAACCGAACTACATAATCAATCCAAATGTGGTCAAATGTTTTGTGTTTGCTTCGAATGTTCTCTTTTTTCTCCTTTTATTGGATTTAAGGTTGTGCTTGTTGTTTCGAGTTTTTTGTCACTCTATTTTTGTAGGTGTTGTTTCTTTTACGTTAGTCTTGTAATATTGTCTGCAACGAAATAAGGGTTCATGATCTTGTCGATTGAAAATGTACAAGATTTAGGTATTTGATATTGAGCGAATGGCAAACTATGCTGTCCCTTAATTTTTGTTCTACTTCATTTCAATTTCGGTTTCTTGCTATCCATGATATTCTAAAGAATACCACCAACCATAACGACATTAAGCATCCTAAAAGCATCAGGACTCCAAATAAATCAAGATGAACCAACAATATTCAAGATTTGTATAATTCATTCAACGAATTTTTTCTTTAAAAAAACAAAGGTACGTTTTGTTCTTCTAGTTTTCAATATTTAGTGTTTTTTTTTTTTTACACGAAGGCGTCTATCCTTCCATTAACGTTATCCCTCGTCCAAATTTCAGAACCTACCCGAGCTGAAAATGATGAGAAATTTCACGAAAATTGAAAGAGAATGCTCGGTTATTTTCACAAATACGAGATTACATTGATAGTGGGCAATTGGTCTGATTAATCACTATGAAATTGTTTTTAAAAAAAAAAAACTAATGGAATATCTAGATTTCTTGTATTCTGGAAAGGGGATATTTTCCGCATTTATGAAGTGTGCAAACCCACCTTTTTATCGTCCAGAAAAACAAGATAGGTCACAACATATTTCCTGGAGTTTAAAATGACTTATGAAGAACTTAACATATTATTATCATTCAGCCTTAACGTGAAAGAACAACAAGCTTAACTGGAGAAAATTGTTGTGATGAGTTTTTAAGCTGGGTTGGGTTTGGAACTGTTAAATCTCATATTCTCTTTATTTAGTATAGGGCTGCATACAGAGAATTCTCTACCTGTTGGATTTAATAGTGTTCTGGTTGGTCGAAATAATATATCTGAATCTGGAAGACGGTAGCACAAAAGTGGTGGTAAAAGAGCGGGGACAAGCAACTATGACAAATCTTGACACTCGAGGACAGGAATTCGAAGGTATTGTTAGCCACTATTGTCATAAATCGGGCCATATGAAACGTGATAGCAGGAAATTGCAGAATAAGAAAACACAGCCAGCATATATCCATCTACCAATGACACTTTGAGCAATATGTTGCAATTTTTGCCGATGAATATGCCAAATTCTCTCAATACTAAGAATCATTAAAATCTCCACCAGTTACTGTCATCGCTAAGTCAGGTAAACCAAATACATATCTTGTTTCCTCATCCACCAAGTGGGTGATTAATCCTGGTGCTAGAGATCACATGACAGGTCATTCTAAATTGTTCTCTGCATTTCTGTCGCATACCTCTATTTCTACAGTTACTTTAGAAGATAAGTCAACCTCTGATGTTCTAGGGTCTGGCACAATTACTCATTCCTTCAGTTCTCTAACATTCTGTCTTAAGCTTACATCAATTGTCCTTTAATTTAATTCATGTAAGCAAACTCATTCGTGCTCTTAACTGTTGTGTCTCATCCTTTCCAAACTACGGTTTATTTAGGATCTTACAAAGAACAATATTGTTGGTAAAGGACATGAGTCAGGGACCTCTACATTCGTGATCAACAAGTACCGAAGTCCATCGCATGTTCTGGAAAAACCACCCCATTTGAAGCTCATTGTCAGTTGGGTCATCCTTCTTTCCTAGTATTGAAGAAACTCTCTCCACAATTTTATAGACTAGCCTCATCAGATTGTGATTATTGTCAGTTTGCTAAATATCATTGTCTTAGTTCCTGCTCAAGATTCAATAAACGAACCAGTACTCCTTTTAAATTAGTTCACTCAAATGTATGGGGAAATCGTCCGGTTATGTCTCAAAGTGGGTTTAAATATTTTGTTACTTTTGTTGACGATTATTCTCGCATGACATGGTTATATTTAATGAAGAGTCGTTCTGAGTTATTCTTTAATTTTACTGCCCTTTATGGTGAGATTCAAACTCAATTTAATGCTCCTATATAAATATTGCAAAGTGATAATGCTAAGGATACTTTTCATAATCTTTTCAAACTTACATGACTCAACATGACATTTTTCACCAAACCTCTCTTGTGTAGACAACCCTCTCAAAATGGCAGGGGCGGAGGCATGTACTTGTGTACTCGGGCTAAATTTTTTTTTTTTAAAATGTATATATAAATTTTGTATAATTTTGGAATAATACGATATTAACCCGGGTAGATCAATTTAAAATATTAAAAGATACTAGAATTTAAAATTTCAGTCCGGACAGAGCCATATTTCTGGCTCCGCCCCTGCAAAATGGGGTTGCGGAGAGAAAGAATAAACACCTTCTCAAAACTATAAGAGCTTTATTATTCCAAATGCATGTTCTTAAACGGTTTTGAGCTACAGTTTCCACATCTTGCTTTCTTATTTATCGTATGTCATTGTTTGTTCTTCATGGTGAGTCTCCACGCCGTGTGCTCTTTCCAAATAAGTGATTGTTTCATGTTGAACCCAGAACATTTGGTTTTACTTGCTTTATTTGGGATATTCGTCCTCATGTCACAAAACATGATCCAAAATATCTGAAGCGTCCTTTCTCTATAATTTATTTACTAATAAAAGCATTACTTGAGTTATATTAGTAAATTCTTAAGGTTTTGAGCTATAATCTCAAATGTAAGATAAAACATACCTGGGATCTGCCCATTTGTTCGCTCTAACGTGCAAAAAACTGCTGATTTTTGTCTAATTCGGCATTCAATCTAGATTCTAAACCAGCTTTCCCTATACTACTCTTGGAAATTGATATGGTTAAATATACTGATTTCTATAATGAGATAAAACCAATTAAAGATTTGGAGGGGGAGAAATGAACATATTTCAACACTCGTAAAAAAAGATTGAAAACGTAACCCCTATTCATCAATTAACGCTGGTGTCACAATTTTGCCATTTTCGTGTAAGAAGAAAGAGAAAACAGACGGTAATCTTTTGGAATTTGCAATTTTCGATGATTGACTTGGTGCCAACAAAAATATTCTTGGGATAAGGACTTTTGTATCCGTAACTTTATAAATTTACGCTTAAAAACTGGCAAGCAATCTAATTAAGGACTTTTGGCATTGTATGCCTCCGTATCCATTGTTCTTACAACAATGCATATTTTTACGCTTAAAAACTGGCAAGCAATCTAACGATTATCCGGACACAGACTCATATGGACAACAACGATTTTTAGGAGAGGGAAAAAAAAAAGAAGAAAAAAGTAAAACTTTAACCGACAAGGAAATGTGGATCACCTCTTTGAATCTTTTGCCTCAATTATACATGGTTTTCTTAACTCGGTCTCTCCCATAAATACCACGCAAATTTAGGATATCTATCTATCTATATATTTATATATTAAAACAATTAAATATTTATTTTTACTAATTATTATTTACACAATGGAGATAAATCGCTGCCTACATGAGAAAAACCCTATTTGATAAGGTCAAACCACCCAGCCGTCTCACCACATAACGAAAAAAAACACATGTATCAGTCAAATTTGGAATATGATATGCATAATGGCCCACTTGACTCTTATTCGACTCGATTTACCTATGATATGCATAACGGCCCATATGTATCAGTCAAATTTGGAATATGATATGCGTAATGGTCAAACCACCCAGCTGTCTCTACATATTCTACTCTTATTCGACTCGATTTAGAAAAAAAAAAATTTAGCTGACAATGTGAGCAATGTGATTCTCAAATTTACATTAATCGACAAGAATTAACAACACAGTTTTAAAATATTTTCTTGACAGACATAATGGCCCTCAGAAGAAACCTCGAGAGCTATCTCCACAACCAACCCCCACACCCCCCCCCCCCCCCCCCAAAAAAAAAAAAAAAAAATTACAAATTTTTCATGCACTAACATCACATACTAACACACCATAAGCTACCCGTCCATTAAAAATCTTGAGTTTGCCTTTATAGGACATTTTGGCAATCTAATATTTGTTTGTGTCACAATTTCAGATAGCAAGAGAAGCAAGTTGCCAAAGAAATTAATGTTATTCCAGAATCAAATGGCATCGATTCAATGAAGAAGGCAAGCACGATTAAGATCAGCATAATTTTATAGTTGGAAAAACAAAGAAGGAGAAGAAAAAAAATAATTGCATGAAGGCACAAGGGAATTTCAGAAAGAGAAATTGATGTGCTTAAAACCGTTTCAGTATCAATTGAACCATATATCAAATGAGTTGGAAAGGAAGAAAACATCAACCCTATATCACACAAATCTATATTCATGAGCAGAATTCAAGAGATGTCACATACCACTATACATTTGAATCAGGATTAAGTGAATCAAATCAGGGAACCAATCCAACATCTTTAAAGTACTCATGCTCGAGAGCAAGTTTGGCTGTGATTCGTTTGCTGGGATCATAGCGAAGCATTTTCTGAAAAGGAAAAAGTCATTGGTGATCAGATTATCTAATCTATTTTCTTTCTTATGGTTTCTGGGCAGTACAAACTACCCTTGAACCGGCCGTCCCATTAAGTTTATGTAAAAGGTGAAAAATGAGCTACTTTACTGAACGGTCGTCTCTAAAAGGCCACTTGATTGCATCTAAACTATATTTTATATCGATTGATTGAATCTTCAAACAGAAAAAAACTTACATTGAGGAGGTCAATGCCGAATGCATCAAGATTTGTGACCACAGTAGCGAGGTCCTGTGAAGAAAGGTAACAATTAAACTTATGTGCCCTCAGTTTTTTAAGTATGAAATGATAATTGCTCCAACTCCAATCACCTTAGCTGGCCATTTCGGAAATGTACATTTAAAATCAGGCAAAGAAGTCACTCCAGGCCATACATGTTCATTTGGAGTGCCCAAAACTCTACATGACGAATGACAGAAACACGAGATCAATAATAAATTACATTGATCGAGTTTAAGGATAGAAGTTGATTCTTCGGAATCAAGTCATGATAAAGGATTTGAGATGATTTTAAACTGAATATGTAGAAAATAACATTTTCGCAATTAATCATACCTTCGGCTCCCGCCCACCCTCAAAAACAGGAGGAAGGATCACGGATGGGGAAAAAAGATGAGAGAAATATCTATCTTAAACAGCTAAGATGCAAGTATACCACATGCGCGAACTGAGCAAAACATACATTTGGCAACTCTTGTCCTCTTAAATGACTGGCAAGAAAGTTATTGTATCATTTTATATGAATGATGCACAAAAAACACCACAGATAGCAAATGTGAATAGTGTCAACGTGTTAAGAATACTCTTCTCAGATTACCTACAAGTGATCTCAGAAGAAGGGATAAGCACAAGAAGGGAAATACTGTTCAGATAGATGTATCACCTAAAAATTTGAAAGAGTTCATCAATTTCAGAGTCCCCGGGAAACAACGGTTTCTGGTTCGCCATTTCAGCAAATATACAACCCACCGACCATATATCCACAGGAGTGGAATAGAAGCGCGATCCAAGTAGTACTTCTGGAGCCCTGTACCACAGTGTCACAACCTGCATAAAAAATATGAGTGGTTTAAGACAACAAACAACATTCAGTCTTTAAGGTGAAAATTCATTTCACATGTTGGTTTAAAGATGACGAATAGGAAACAAAATTGGACCTGTTTGCCGCAGGTTGAAGCTTGGAAGAGCAGCTCATATCAGAGAAAACAAAGAAGCTAGTAGAAGGTTTTTATAATGGTATATTCGACAAGCATAATGAAGTAGAAATTCTCAAAAGATGAAACTATGCGGACAAAGTAAATAAAATTTAAAATAAATGAATTACCATATCCAGGAAAGTTGAAAACTGATGTAGGCCCAAAAGGGCCTAAATCTAAAACAGGGTAGCAACTATCAAGTTCTAAAACATTCACCTCATGTGTAAGAGTCTTGACAGGAATACCAAATGCCCTGGCCAATCCAAAGTCTGCAAGTTTTAGTGTATTGGTACTTCGGTCTATCAGCAAGTTTTGAGGCTTCAAGTCTCGATGAAGGACGCGATGAGAATGACAATAACAAATACCACGAAGTATTTGAAATAGAAAACTCTGCAGTATTGAAGATTGACTTAAACAACGCTGACTAGCAAGCAAAATATTCTCAATGCATTTATGAATACACCAGTACTGCAGAGAGGTTTCATATTTCCCCTAGATGCTCACTTCCATTTGCATAAACAAAAAAAAGAGAATAAGAAAATTGACAAGGATTATTTTTCTTCGTATTTACAATGCGAGAGTAACATCCAAGCCTTGCCACACCCACAATATCATATTGATAACAAGGATAAATGAAGACTGAAGCATTAAGACGGAGTGGTTACGCAAACACTTTTACTCATTAAATGTTTTCAGAATCCCAGAATCCTCCCGTAAAAGCAAGCATCAAGTAAGAGGCCACTAACTTTGACCAGATGAGGGTTCTGGTAGAAGTCAGGGCAAGAATCCATGTGTTTCTTCAAATCCAGGTCCAGATATTCAAATACCAGATACAAGCGCTTCTCACTGTGAACCACATCCTTCAACCTATGACCAAATATTGGAGATGGATTTCAATGCACATGCATGAATATCGGAAGCAACTTGTCTGCAAATTAAGTGGATACAGATTTCAATAAAACACTTTCAAACAGAATGCCACGAGTTTCTAGAAGTGTTTTTTTATTGTGGTGGATGGAAATTAAGAAATGAAAAGCTCAATTGGCAATAGCATATTCATGCCAGCTCAACAAAGTGCCTTCACATCCTCTTCTTTGCAATCACGATTTTCTCTTCAGAATGCAAACAGCCATGTCAATGATTATTACTATATACCTCACAATATTTGCATGTTGCATCTCTTTCAGTAAAGAAATCTCTCTGATAGCTGTGCTTGGAACCCCCTCATCTTCCTGCTCCAGCCGTATTTTCTTCATAGCAATAGTTTCATTTGTTATGCGATCACGAGCCTTGTACACGACTCCATAAGTTCCTTCACCAATCTTTCCAACCTTTTCATACTGGGTCCAAAATCGACGAACATCACTAACTACTATAAGCATATGAGAAAACTTTAGCTGACAAAATCATTACCTTGTCCATCTATTCAACAGTGATAGAATCCACCAACTAGCAAAGCAAATAAAAGAAGAAACATAACAAGGTCAGGTGAGATGAAGAAGCAACACAAGTTCTGTTTCTATGGTTGTGTACCACAATAATAACATATACATATTGGAACAGTAGCTGTAATCTCCAGATCTTTATGTAAGTAAAAGAAACACGGATTATAATTTTTTTAAAAAAAAAAAAAAATAGACGCACTCAAAATTTTGAAAGCACGATGACACAAAAAATAAAAGAGATCTCAATTATCGCCTTGGTACTCTCACAGTCGTGTATGAAAAAAGGCATTGGTTGAAGTTGAGACTGAACTCGAGGAAAACTGAATCACAAACAATTTCGATCCGGACTGGGAAACACAAAATGTGGAATCTGAATGAGACTTGAAGTTGAATATACTTGTGAATTCCGTGAAACTTGATTTAATTGCCATAGAAAACAAACAGAAAATTAAAAACGAGAGATCCACAACTTCTATGGGAGCAAGACGTAATCCGCAGCAAATTTATATAAAAAAAACATTCACAATGCAAGAACAATAACCAAAAAAATTCACTATGATTAACTCATAAAGCAAAATTAGTAAAATAGCTGTTAACAAAAGACGAAACAATGGTAAAAATCAGTACATAATCTCTCGACGTAAAATATTCAAAAGTCCAACGAAAAAAAAGAAAACAAACCGCAAAACTTGCAGAGGTACCTAAAATGATTCAATTTTTCAATCACATCAACAATCAAATAAAATGAAAATGGATTGCAAAAAAAAATCAAGTAAAGAACGAGACAATGATAATAAAAAAAATTGAGGAATAGTTGATAAACGAGGGTACCGGAGATGGATCGAGTGTGGGAGTGAAAAAAGAGAGGGAAGCTTTAATATTTCATATAGGGTTCGCTTTATGTTTTTAAACAAAACGCTCATTGGGTGAAGCGTTTGACCAGAGTGAGTCGGTGGGGTCACACACACAAATTCTCATTTCTTATATATTTTATTTTTTCGTTCTAAAAAATTGTTAGATTGATAAATTAAACTAGCTGCTGATGCACACGCGTTATGTGTAACATAATAACATAATAAATTTAATAATATTTGGTTGAAATTATTATAGGTGGTGTTGAAAAGGTGGGTAAAAAAGGAAGAAATTTTGGTGTTCTCCTCAAGTAGTTTTTTTAACCAATTCACACTTCATAATATAGCATGCATAATGATAATTAGTCAGATACTCACATATTTCATCAATCATATTATTGTGTGTATATATATTGATGAATTCATGACCGTCACATATTATGTATGGTAGTTACAGCTCACAAGCACTGCATGTGTTGTATTGATATATTGAATATCAAATAAAATATTATATATTGATTAAATGATATTAATCTAACTTTCATGCACAAAACGTATAAAATATTTCCTGGAGGTGTATACTAGTAAACAAAAGAGATTGATATTATGCTTCATGTGAAATGCATATGTACAATCATGAATTAATTACGTTTGTTTTTGTAGTAATTGCAATATCTAAATTCGATTATATGTCTAAGAAGTTGATTATTGGCTTTATTAATTACTAGATGTCCGCGGTATTGTGTTGAGCAGATTTTTGTTTAATTGTCAAACATCAAGGTTGTGAAACAAATAATAAAAATAATAATAACAATTTCATAAAGATTTTACAGACAATATTCACAATTTATTTGACAAAATATATATTCGAAAATGAAGAATATCACAATAATTTTAATATATATATATATATATATATATATATATAATTTCTATTATAAAAAAGTATGCGATCCGTCGCGAGACCAAGAATTCACTTATTTCGCAAATCATAAAGAGAGGCGAACGACATGCATACATATATATATAGTCAAACGACAGATCGCTTGCTTTTTTCAATAGAAATTCAAAGTACATTTGCATTCAAGAAATCAATGGTGGTTCGGACATTATCGTGACCATGTTGGCTTGATTGGCTCTTTCGACCTTTGTTTTCTTGAAATGCGTGTCGTTTACAACACCATCTGTATTTTTAGTAGCGTAAATCACGTATCATTAACAGAAATGAAAGAATATTCTTCTCTTCTAAAATTACTGTGTTTGCATTTTGATTAGAAAACAAAACCAACAAGTTCAAGAGAGAGCTCAAGTAAATGTACCTAAGATATAGAGAAAGCTTGCAACGAACAACTTTATCTCGTCCCATCTCAACTTAATTTCCGTGGGTTTGTTTTCCATGCGCACTTTATTATTTCGAGAACAAAATTGACTCAATTTCAAGAAATAAAAAAAGTAACAGTTAAAAAAATTTAACACTCCTCATAAAACTTAAAATTAAGATTGGCTTGACCATGGGAAAGTCAAAAATATACTAACAGAAGCACCACATGAGTATAATATAAGATGTAAAAAAATTCATATGGAACAAGTAGCAAGAAATGGGATTTGGAGAGTAAAATAAACGCGATGAACAAACAAGACATTGCATAGGACACATGAACAGATATTTGGTGTATTTGCATTCAATGTATGATTCAAGTATGATATTAGTGTTAGAGTAGGTGTACACCAAATCATCTAGTGGTTTTGTTTATTAAATGTATATGTAAAAATAATATTTATTTTAATAATATTTTACGGTTTTATTCAATTATGACATTTACTTTATCTACATACACATACAAGATGCATAGATAAAGTCTTTAAATATACAATATGTACTATGAGGTTTGTGTCTCAATAATTATGTCGCCTAAAATGAGGATAAAGATCGTTTGAGACTAGCATTTGTGATATAAACGTCATATTTCATTGGTAAAGGCATCGAGATGTCCATTCAAACAGATAAGTGATCACTTGATGATGCACTGAACAACTCTCCCTTAGAATTTCCAAGTGGTTTTCGCGTATCAAATGGAATATTCTGTCATTATGGATGTACAATATTAGTCATTTGATCAGGGACTACGTTGAGGCTCTACGCACTAGCATGTACTTTGATCATTTTACCGACTTTGTTGATAGTTATCAGGTGGCGAGGTTGGATGTAGTTTCGAAATACATAAGAGTCGATGCATTGTAGTCGAAGATTCACCACTCGACTATGAGTGAAGATATAGTATGTGATCTGATGAATTAATAGTGCAAGGAATCTTTAACCAGAGCAAGACATGCACTTTAAGGAAATGTGTTTTCTTAGTTGCACATACGATATTGTTATTATTACTCAAATATACATCACATCATTATCAAATTCATTTACACTCTCGATATGTTAATTGTTGTATATTCGATTGAGATATGAGTTGAAATGACCCTATCGTACGTTATTCATAACTTAAGGTTCTTGCAGGCAGTATCACTGATACCTAGGAAATCATGGTGCGATGCTACTAGACACCCTTACGATTATCTGATGGGTGTAATTAGACCTGAGTTCTGACGTTTTTTATCAAGAGGTTGATGAAAAGAATGAGGCTAATTAGGATAAGCCCGAATAGGATCAAATGTTTTTATGAATTACTATGAATTGTGAATCCACGGTTGTATCCTTGAACCATTGAAAACCACACAAGTATCGGATTATGTATTCTCATTGAAATAGTCAAATTCAAGTAGTCGAATATTATGTTTGATGGAGATCAAACAGATAGTTTATAAATGAGTTTGTAAGGGGATTTTTTGTATTGGAAGTTGAGTAAGTTAACTTAAGAATTAATTAAGTGAGGAGGGTGGAACTGCCTGTCTGTTTTAATGAAAGAGTTCACAAAATTGGCAGCTACCAAAAATGGATTAGAGGAAATTTTGTTTTCAAAATTTTTGATTTTCATTATATGAACATAGATTTGTATCATTGATACATCGGTGATGTCTGATCGTTGATCGGAGTTATATTGTATTCACAATTATTTATTTAGTAAATTTAGAATCTACTAATTAAATAATAATATTAGTAGTCGTGACTAATATGTACACGATTCTCATGAAATATTCTAGAGGATATTGGAATTAATTAATTAATTAATAGTTAATTAAGAAATTAAATAATCATTATTTAATTTTACATATGTCTATATACATGTGTGTGTATATATAATGAGATATAGATATGTATGTATATGTATCATGCATTTTCAATGATTGATTTTGCATGGTATTTCCGAAGAAAAAATACAACATGAGAATTTTAAATAATAAAAATATGAAATCCTCGTGAGATTAGAAATCTTAGGAAGATTGAAATATTCTATCTATATTATCAAATGTTGATAACATTATACATGATAACAAATACACAATACAATATTTTACACCAAAATTTATCCTTCTCACCTCCCCTCAAATTTTCGGCCACCCCATAAATTTTAGAGAAATTTTTCGGCCACCACTCCTCCACAGCACACCACAACGTCGTCCCATAAATTTTAGAGAAAACTGGTTTTATTCCTCATGCTCTACGTGTTCTTCACCTTTATTTGGGGATGAGAGTAAAGGATGAGTTTTTTGGAAAACACTCAGCAAATAGAGATCGATCGAATACTAGAATAGCAAGTTAAATATATACATATATTTAAAGTGATCATTTTTCTATACAGAAGTCAATCGGAACACATAAAGTTTAGAACTTTATATTGTATAAGATGATCAGATCATATCAGAACAAAATCTTAACAGAACAAATTATTATCAAATCATAATCACATACTTAACACATATCTTATAATAATGATCGTGGTTTATCCTTGATCTTGGGCTCCCTCTGGGGTCTTCTCCTGTAAATGAGCACTCTCTGGGACCTTTTCCCGCATCCGAGCAGTCTCGGGGGCTTTCTCCCACTGAAATGTTGTTGGAACCTTTCATGTTCGCAATCTTGCTTGATTTTGATGTTAACAAAACTTGTTATTTTGTTACTAATGAACTTACCTAAGTGTGCAGTTAGCTGAACGTAACTGAAGCTATTGAAGAATGCAAACTGAAAGTACCAACTGATTAATCGAACTGAACCAGTTCAACTGATTGTCCAGATGTTAGGTAGTTCAGCAGAAGACCTTCAGAAGCCCGACCAGCTAATGAAGAATTCAACTGATGAAGAGCCCAGTTGACCAGTTCGACTGAAAGAGTGAAATCAGCTTAACTGACGAGTCAACTGATTTCACCAGCTCAATTGAAGATCAGTTCAACTGAACAGTTCAGAACATCTGTTAAGAATCAATCAGTTTGCAGAATACGACAAGATTATTCAATGGAATCCAGCTATGCGCACTAAGGAAAAGCTTTTGTCCAGTTAAAGGACAACAATAGACGTTGTATCAGTGTTTAAAACCAAAATGTTCCAGAATGGTTGTCGGAAAGTACAAGACAAATATCGAGGAACGGATTCAAAATGAAATGGATATAATAATTGAGTCTCACTGTACGATCAAGCTTCGCGTATATAAATAGAAGATGAATATCAGTGAAGATTGATGAACAAAAAGTGTGTGTGAAGAAGAAGGGCACGCAAAAAGCCTTATCAGCTTACTAGAAGTAATCAGCCCAGTTGTGAGGGAACACTTCAGTGTCATATCATCTTAGTATAGAAGCCCCTTTCCCTTAGTGTGTGACAACTCCTTTGTGTTGTATTCATTGTTCAGTTATCACACACACACACATTATTACTCACAAATACAGAGAGTTGAGCTTATTGTTTAGCTGAGTGAGTCTTGCACAAAGACATAAAACTTGTGTATGTAGTCTTTGACACACAGAAGTTAAACAAGTATTGGCTGGAAGATGTTGCCTTCAGTACAGACTAGGAGTTCAGTTAGGCAGTAGAGTAAGTCATAAGTTGAGTGGTTTGTACAAGATGATGTATAAATCAAAGTCTTCTGGTGTATCCTACCCGAGGAGGTAGAAGGGGTGACGTAGGAACAGTTGAAGTCTCCGAACATCCATAAACATATCTTGTGTTATTTCTGTTTAATTGCTTGTTTTTATTCTTAACTAATTTGATCAGTTCAGCTGATATCAGTTCAGTTCTGTCCATAACTGAACTGATATAAGCCAGAAATGATCCCATGTAATTTTCAGTTATTCTGTTGCACAAGATATAAAACCGATCAGTTTTCTTAACGAGGATTGTTTCGAGTATTTTCCGCTTGATTTATAACTAAACTCGATTTAATTCATCGGTGTTTATATTCTTAGAACACGAGCTATTGCAGCTCATTGAGAATATTGTGTTTGAAGCACCCTCGCAGGTACCAGAACCAATCTATCAAATGCTCCATTTGGAATCTTTTCCCTCACAGGCTTTTCTGATTCACAATTATTCAAATCCTAACCAATAGAATTATCAATTGGAAATAAGGAACACATCGAATTGAACGAAACACATCGGAACAAAACTTAGCAAAATATGCTATACAAAGTGTATAATAATACAAAACATACAATAATAAATTGAATTTTAACACATACATAAGTCTTTCGAATATATATAAGCCCACTTAATGAAATTTTTTAGGTGCGGACTGAACTTGATTGATGCTTGATCGTGACCTTGGCCGAACTTGGACATGGTTTTTGACAGTACCTCGAACTAAAATTTGAGCCTGATCCTCTATCGTGTATGTTGCTAAAAGGTTGGAAATCGGGCATTATATGTGTAGGACCGAGTGCTTACCGCTTTACCAAAAGTTATAGCTAGTGGTAATAGTGCAACTCAAATCTTTTAAACCGCACAGTGGCTCAAGCACCACGGTTCGATCGTTCTACCAAGCAGGGACAATTATTGCACCCAACAATCTCCCTCCCAATAATTGCACTCCTTGCAATCAATGGGAATCGAACCTGTGACCTTGGCTCTCATACCAATTGTAGGACCGAGTGCTTACCGCTTTACCAAAAGCTATAGCTAGTGGTAATGGTGCAGTTCAAATCTTTTAAACCGCACAACAGCTCAAGCACCACGGTTCGATCGCTCTACCAATCAGGGACAATTATTGCACCCAACAATATGTATCACCTGAAAAAAGCCGGGTGTTTGGCTTCTTTGTGCTTGGTTCAATTCTTTTAGTAGTGGCTTGTCTCGAATGTTAGTGATTAATTGAACACAAAGATGGTTCAAAATATTATTTAGCTACTGCGCAAACTTGGCTAGCACTGATGTCTTAGGTTTCCTTCTGTGAGCAATGCTGCAACTTCAAGATTATGGTTCGAGTCAAGAATGTATCTTCTTAATTGTGAAATATGGAAGACATTATGAATTCTTGACATGAAGGGTGGCAAGGTCAGTAGGTAAACTAAGGTACCGACTTTTCCGAGAATCTCGAAGGATCCGACATATCTTGGATTTAGTTTTTTGGATTTGCTGAATCAGATTACTGGTGGTCCACCCCTACTCTCAAAACTCGGTGGTTTAACAAAGCCTGACCAAGAATACGCATCACCACCCCAGACATCTTCTGAAAGCTTGCTTTTGTCCCTCAATCAGGCCGCATCTCTGCCTCCATGCCCTCCTCCTGCTCCATCTATCCCCTGTGGAGTGCCACTAGTTTGAGGTGGCGGCATAACTGCCAACCCCGTGGTATCCGCAGAAGAGTCATTCCCAAAACTTGCATTGTCTGCAACTAACTCAAAGGTACCACATACTATAGCTAAATTTCTGTCTAGTGTGAAGTTCCCTGTGATGTTTATCGCGAGCTCACTGCCCAAGAAGGAGGAACAATAGACGGAAACATTTGGCGCAATCACGAGATTACCCGCCCCTCGTATGTACACATCTTGGTTAAATTCAAATACTATCTGGCAGGTGGTATCCTGCAGAGTACCAAGACCCCGAGATGAGAATGACACGACATCGACAGGAGATGCAGCGGCGGAGAAGGAGGAGCCGGTGGAACAGCAGCACATCTGAGTCAGATGAAGGGAAGATTGTAGAAAGTAGCAGCGTAGACAGCAGCAACTCCACACGCCAAGAAATGGAAGCCATGGAGCATGAAAATGGTCATGACATCCAATGGAGCTGCTTGTCGCAAAAGAAATTAAAAAGAGATTAAATGGCTTGTGGAAAATACAAGAAGCAATAAATATTGGGAGCTACAGTTGAACATGCCATTTGCTCATTGGAAGAAGACTTACGTGTTTGGAAACACTATTTTATTCCTCCTATACACCTCAATTTTATTTGTAACAGAATGTTGAAATATTGTTTATGGCACATGTTAGAATATAAGGTGACTCACAAGTTGGTTAATTGTTAGTATACACCAAGGATAAACTTATCTGACGGTTAGTGGCCATAACCAGTAATTCAGTTAGTTAAAGGCTTGGAGTAGGGGTTCAGTTGGACGGCTAACAGAGGCTTGGGAGAGATCAACCGGTAGTTATCTCTTGTTGACAAATATATATAGCTTGGTTAAAGGGACAAGAAAGAAACCACAAGAGAGTGCACTGATAGGGAGGAAACGTTGAGAGCTTTTGAATAAGAAAAGATCAATTGTGACTCAATTTTGGCTATTGTTTGTGCACCTGTAAACTTGATTGTGAAATCCATCAATAAAAGAGTTTGGCTTGTTCTCCCGTGGATGTAGGCGTTTACATCGCCGAACCACGTCATTGATTGTGTTGTATCTTGTGTAGAGGAATCTTGATTCATCATATGTGTGCTGTGTTGTGTTGATAGCAAACTAAATCGATAAATCTTATCAGCACGTATTGTAATTTCCAATATCGCTAGATGGTCCCAGTTTAAGTATTTTATGTATAATTCTAAAGGCTTGGTCATAGTTTATCTCAGCTAATAATTACACGATTTTGATTATTCTAGCTAATTAATTAATCTCCAGAGTTTAATGTTTGATATTGTGAGTGATAGTACCTTAAATGTCGTACATAGAACCTAATATATGTTCACCTCTGACATCCTCTTTAAATTCCTGGCATAAAAATAATATAATAAAGTTTTGATATTATATATATATATTTTTAGAGTAGATGTTGTGGAAACCAACGGTTAACTAGAGAATTTATTGACTCAAGTGTAATAAAAAAATTTTATTTTGATATAATTAACTTTTTATGACTCATTCTATCAGCATAGATAAAGTTCTTGATTATACTTTAATACGAATAAATCGTAATTCGATCTTGAAATTCATTTGTAAACATTGTATATTCTAAATCTGTTTTTAGTCGATTTAGCCGCCTAAAAATAAGGATAAAGGTCGCTTGAGGTTGAGACTAACATCTGTGATGTTGTGTACCGTGTTTCGTGGTAAGGGCATAGAGATGTCCAATCATGCAGATGGATAATCATTCGATGATTGCACCGAACATCCCTCATTCGAACTTTCCAAGTGGTTATCATTCATTGAGAGGAAGAGTATGTGGTTGTGATTGTACATAATTAGTCCTTACGACCCGAGACAACACTGAGGCTCTGCATACTAGGATTGTGCTTTGACTCGTTTACCAACTCTGCGAGGGTCACAAGATGGCGAGGTTGGGTGAAATTGCGATATATGTAGGAGCCGGTGCATTGTACTCGGGAATCACCGCTCACCTATCGAAATAATAGTGCATGAAATCTTTGGCCAGAGTGTGAGAGGTACATTAGAGAAAGAGTTTTCTAATTGTGCATGCGATGTGTAAGGACCGTGTATCGTATTATCGTAAATCTTATATGATTATCGATAATTCAGGAATTTGATATGTGATTATACATTTGATGTATATTATGACAATGAAATTGAGAAAATGAATATTGAATATGAGTTGACGTTGTAAGAGCTCGAGTGGAGAAGCCGAACGCCAATATAGTACAAACATAAATATTTGTACAGAAGATGTGGCGCCCGGGCGGTAGAAAGTGACCGCCCGAGCGCCAAGGTAAAAATTTTGAGTATTCGGGCAGAAGACATCGCGCCCGAGCGGTAGTTTGCGACCGCCCGAGCGCGATGCATTTGAAACTCGGGGGCAGAACCTCTCGCGCTCGGGCGCGAGAAGTCTACCGCCCGAGCGCCGAAAACAGTGGAAGGATAAGAACGATTTTGCTATTCGATTTCTACATTCTATCTTTTAGCAACTTCGAAAAAACGAGAGAAATCAAATTTCTTCCGTCCGAATCGACTTCGAAACGCTATCTAAACGCGAAACAAATTATATATTTGTGATCTTCGCGTCGAGGGCTTCGGACTGAGGTAATTTTCTTCTAGTTCCAGCAGCTCTAAATATCAAAGTGCTGGAATAGCATGTATTTGAAGTTGAATTTCCTATATGTAGTAGAATAACCGAAAAGAAACTCATATTCGAAGCCGGAATTGAATTATGATATGAATTTGATTTGATATGAATTTTTGAAGTTTCAAATGATATTTGAAACTCATATTAATGATTTTGGAGTATGTTATTGATTGTAATGAGTATGTTATTGATGTAGATAAAGTGTAATATCAATATCTTCAGGCTACATCAACTGGAACGAAGAATTGAGGTATGTTGCGACCGGGTAACATACGACAGGTATCTGTATTATATGATATATGTTGGATTGATTTGATTGATTGGAATGAGATTATGTGTCTATATGCCTTATTTGTTGATAGATGTGGCATACATGACATTGAGATTGAGATATCGATGTATAAAAATAAATTTTTTGTTAACACACATCGTTTGATGCATACATCGATACATGACATGCACGTTGAGCTATGATCCTTGGATACCCTGATATGATTTGATTGGATTCTGGGGTTTGTGAACACAATGCTATGTTTGATATTATGTGACCCTTAAAAACATAGACATTTGTGGCCCCGATGATTGGATATGAGATTTGGGATTTGATGGTGCTTCGTCGACGCTATCATACGAGTATCCCTTATTGAGGCCGGTGTGCCAGCTCGAGCATTGATTTGATAGCGATTCGTTTGATTCTGACATGTGCTCAGTGGATAAGTATTTGACCTGATACCTCCACGACATACATGCATTGCATACCATATATCAAACGAATCGCTATCAAATCAATGCTCGAGCTGGCACACCGGCCTCAATAAGGGATACTCGTATGATAGCGTCGGCAAAGCTCCATCAAATCCCAAATCTCATATCCAATCATATGGGGCCACAATTGTCTATGCTTTACGGGTCATATAATACCGGCATAGCGATTGTGTTCACAAACCCCGGAATCCAATCAAATCATATCAGGGTATCCAAAGATCATAGCTCAACGTGCATGTCATGTATCGATGTATGCATAAAATGATGTGTGTTAACAAAACATTTATTTTATACAGCGATATCTCAATCTCAATGTCATGTATGCCACATCAATCGACAAATAAGGCATATAGACACATAATCTCATTCCAATCAATCCGACATATATCATATAATACAGATACCTGTCGTATGTTACCCGGTCGCAACATACCTCAATTCTTCGTTTCCAGTTGATGTAGCCTGAAGATATTGATATTACACTTTATCTACATCAATAACATACTCATTCCAATCAATAACATGATCCAAAATTATTATTATGAGTTTCAAATATCTTTTGAAACTTCAAAAATTCATATCAAATCAAATTCATATCATAATTCAATTCCGACTTCGAATACAAGTTTCTTGTCGGTTATTCTACTACATATAGGAAATTCAACTTCGAATACATGCTATTCCAGCACTTTGATATTTAGAGCTGCTGGAACTAGAAGAAAATTACCTCAATCCGAAGCCCTCGACGCGAAGATCACAAATATATAATTTGTTTCGCGTTTAAATAGCGTTTCGAAATCGATTCGGACGGAAGAAATTTGATTTCTCTCGTTTTTTCGAAGTTGCTAAAAGATAGAATGAAGAAATCGAATAGCAAAATCGTTCTTATCCTTCCACCGTTTCGGCGCTCAGGCGGTAGACTTCTCGCGCCCGAGCGCGAGAGGTTCTGCCCCCGAGTTTCAAATGCATCGCGCTCGGGCGGTCGCAAACTACCGCTCGGGCGCGATGTCTTCTGCCCGAATACTCAAAATTTTTACCTTGGCGCTCGGACGGTCACTTTCTACCGTCCGGGCGCCACATCTTCTGTACAAATATTTATGTTTGTACTATATTGGCGTCCGACTTCTCCACTCGAGCTCTTACAACGTCAACTCATATTCAATATTCATTTTCTCAATTTCATTGTCATAATATACATCAAATGTATAATCACATATCAATTTCATAAATTATCGATAATCACATAAGATTTACGATAATACGATACACGGTCCTTACATTCCAGTCTCGATTGTATTTAATCGTGATCCCAGATTTGCTTCTAAATTCTGGGGTAGTTTTCAGGAAGCGATGGGTACGGGTTTGGCTATGAGTACTGCTTATCATCCTCAAACTGATGGCCAGACCGAGCGTACGATTCAAACGTTAGAGGATATGTTGCGTGCTATTGTGATAGACTTCAGAATGGGATGGCAAGATGCCTTACCATTGGTCGAATTTTCTTATAATAATAGCTTTCAGACGAGTATCGGTATGGCACCGTTTGAAGCTCTATATGGGAGACGATGTAGATCACCGTTATTCTGGGATGAGATTGGTGAGAGACAATTGACTGGACTTGAAATGATACAGGAAATGAACGATAAGGTTCAGTTGATTCGGCAGCGGATGAAAGCTGCTCAGGATCGTCAAACGAGTTATGCGAATAAACGAAGACGACCCTTGGAATTCCAGAAAGGTGACAGAGTATTTTTGAAAATATCTCCCTTTAGAGGCACTGTTCGATTTGGCATGTGTAAGGACCGTGTATTGTATTATCGAACATCTTATGTGATTATCGATAATTTATGAAATTGTTATGTGATTATGTATTTGATGTATATCGTGATAATGAAATTGAGAAAATAAGTATTGAATATGAATTGACGTTGTAAGAGCTCGAGTGGAGAAGCCGGACGCCAATACAATGCAAAATCAATATTGGGACAGAACTTGTGGAGCCCGAGCGGTAGAAAATTATCGCCCGAGCGCCAGTGTGGGAAAAATTGAGGCTCGGACAGAACACTCCGCGCCCGAGCGGTAGTTTTTGACCGCCCGAGCGCGGTGTAAGTAGAACTCGGGGACAGAATGTCTCGCGCTCGGGCGCGAGAATTCTACCGCCCGAGCGCGAGAGCGGTGGGAAGATAAGAACAATTTTTGCTGTTCGTTTTCTTCATTTTCTTTCAGCGACTTCGAGAGACACGAGGGATTTTGATTTTATTTCGTCCAAATCGACTTCGAAACGCTGTCTAAACGCGAAACAAATTATATATTTGTGAACGTCGCGTCAAGGGCTTCTAACTGAGGTAATTTTCTTCTAGTTCCAGCAGCTCGAAATATCGAAGTGCTAGGAATAGCATGCATTTGAAGTTGAACTTCTGATATGTAGTAGAATAACCGACAAGAAACTTGTATTCGAAGTCGGAATTGAATTATGATATGAATTTGATTTGATATGAAATTTTGAAGTTTCAAAAGATATTTGAAACTCATATTAATAATTTTGGATCATGTTATTGATTGGAATGAGTATGTTATTGATGTAGATAAAGTGTAATATCAATATCTTCAGGCTACATCAACTGGAAACGAAGAATTGAGGTATGTTGCGACCGGATAACATACGACAGGTATCTGTATTATATGATATATGTCGGATTGATTTGATTGATTGGAATGAGATTATGTGTCTATATGCCTTATTTGTCGATTGATGTGGCATACATGACATTGAGATTGAGATATCGGTGTATAAAATAAATGTTTTGTTAACACACATCATTTTATGCATACATCGATACATGACATGCACGTTGAGCTATGATCCTTTGATACCCTGATATGATTTGATTGGATTCCGGGGTTTGTGAACACAATCGCTATGCCGGTATTATATGACCCGTAAAGCATAGACAATTGTGGCCCCATATGATTGGATATGAGATTTGGGATTTGATGGCGCTTTGCCAACGCTATCTTACGAGTATCCCATATTGGCCGGTGTGCCAGCTCGAGCATTGATTTGATAGCGATTCGATTGGTTCTGACATGTGCTCAGTGGATGGGCATATTCCCTGATACCTCCACGACATACATGCATTGTATACCATATATCATTGTTTAGATATCTGTGGTATATATGATTGGTTGTTCCATACGGAGCTTTGCTCACCCCCAAGGGGGGCTGTTGTTGTCTTTGTGCGTGAACAATGGCAGGTACTCCAGGATATCAGGAGACCGGAGAGGGTACTTCTGGAGGGAGCCACAGCTTGGGCTGAGGTTTTATGTTTTTGTCTTGTTCCCAGTATATATGTTTATGTATCTATATACCGGGGCATGTCCCGAGAATATGAGTTGTTTGTATATGATTGGTTATGACTTTGTGTGGGCATGTTTATGATATGAGATTAAATACTATTTTTAGTATTTAAATTATAGAAGAAATATTTCGGGCTCATTGTAAAGAAATTTTAAACTCGTTTTCCGCTGAAATTAGTTAGTCCTAATCAGATTGCATTGTAATGACGATTAGGAGCTAAGGGCCCCACACAGTATGGTATCAGAGCATAGCTGGGAATGCTCGATTGAGTCTTGTGCACACGTAATAGGCACAAATGAATTGTGCGTATGTGTTTGAATTATTTGTATTAACTGCTCTTATCTGATTTGAATTGAGTAAGTATTTGATGAGATTGACGATATGAGATGATGAGATTATGAAATTGTGATATTCATCTTTTGATTTGTAGATGGATCCCACAAATGAGACTGCGAGTAGCAGTACTGAGAGGATTGTTGGGTAATTTGAAGGATTTTCCATGGATGTGGTGATGGCTCGATTCCAGGATTTGAAACCACCGAGGTTCTTTGGCACTGAGAGTGCTGAAAGAGCTGAGGCCTGGCTGAAGGATATCGAGCACTTGTTTAATATTGTGGAATATTCCAAGGCTCGGAGACTGAAACTTGCTCTTTATCAGTTGAAGGACCGAGCTAAATCATGGTGGGAAGCCGCTGAGATTGGATTGAAAGAAGCCGGGATTGAAGTCACATGAGATGTCTTCAAGGCCCAGTTTTTGGAGCAGTATTCCCCTCCATCCTATTATACTGCTCAGGAGAATGAATTCAATAATCTGTAGCAGGGAACGATGTATGTTGCGGAGTATGCTTTGAAATTTTCTACTCTGTTGATGTATGCACCTCACGTGGCTGGGAATGTGAGGGCAAAGTATAACAGGTTTGTAAATGGATTGCATCATGCTATATATACTTATGTTGTTTCTGGATTGCCTACCAGCTACGCAGAGGCAGTGGAACGAGCCAAGGCAGCCGAGGCTGGACTTAGGAGAGGAGGTCCACATGTATACTCCTCCACCTCCGATGTCAGCTCAGCAGCCTACTTTGCGGCCGAGGGGTAAGAAGTTCAAGAAGACTGGCTCTGTTTCTTCGTCTTCTTCGAGTTCGAGTGGATCACAGCAAGGGAGTCCTGTGATTGCTCCCTATTGTAGTCATTGTGGAGGTAAACATACTATCGAGTAGTGTCGAGGTATGTTTGGTACTTGTTATCAGTGTGGGCAGGAAGGCCATTTCTCTCGAGTATGTCCGAACAGGGGTACAACTTCTGCTCAACCCCAGCAAGGATTTAGAGGTGGCCTTAGTACTATGATGAGACCTACTGTTCATGTTCCATCGTTTCAGCAGTCAAGTGTCCCACGATATCGAGGACCGGGTGGTCAGAGTGCCCAAGTTCCTCCCCAAGTGAGAGTGTACGCCATGACTGAGGATCAGGCGAGGGAAGCTCCTGGAGGCGTGATTGCAGGTATTTGCATGCTTTGCGATTATCCTGCACGTGTTTTATTTGATACAGGAGCATCTCATTCATTCATATCTCATGCATTTGTTGCATCTCACGATATTGAGTGTACCCCGTTGTATGACACTTTGTCGATAGCCACGCCAGCAGGAAAGATTATTTTGTCTGAAAAAGTTGTGCATAATTGTGTATTGATATATGAGTATAATGTGGTATTTCTGAATTTGATTGTCCTTCCAATGCTCGATTTTGATTGTATTGTTGGCATGGATATCTTGATGACGAATCGAGCTACTGTTGATTGTTGTCATGGAGTGGTTCGATTTCGACCGATTGATGGACCCAAGTGGAATTTTTATGGCAAGGGTTCTCAAGCCAAAATTCCATTGGTATCTTCTTTGGAAATGTCCCGATTGTTGACTAGCGGAGATGAAGGTTATCTTATCTACGCTATTGATATTTTGAAGAAGGAGTCTTCTTTATCTGAGATTCCTGTTGCGAAAGAATTCCCAGATGTATTTCCCGATGAGATTCCTGATTTTCCTCCTCATCGAGAAGTTGAGTTTAGTATTGATCTTGTGCCGGGGACTGCGCCTATTTCGAAAGCTCCCTATCGCATGGCACCATTGGAATTGAAAGAATGGAAAGAACAATTACAGGATCTTCTCGATAAGGGATATATTCGACCGAGTGTATCACCTTGGGGAGCTCCAGTTTTATTTGTTCGAAAGAAAGATGGTACGATGCGAATGTGTATTGATTATAGGCAATTGAATCGGGCTACTGTGAAGAACAAGTACCCACTTCCTCGTATTGATTATTTATTTGATCAGCTTCAGGGTACTTCTGTATACTCTAAGATTGATCTTCGTTCTGGGTATCATCAAGTACGTGTTCGAGACGAAGATGTGCCCAAAACTACTTTTCGTACGAGGTATGGCCACTATGAATTCTTGGTTATGCCTTTTGGTCTTACGAATGCTCCTGCTATTTTTATGGACTTAATGAATCGTGTCTTTCGAGATTATCTGGACCGATTCGTTATTGTATTTATCGATGATATTCTTGTATATTCGAAATCGAAAAGGAGCATGCTGAACATTTGAGACTGATACTTCAAAATCTTCGTACTAGTCATTTGTATGCTAAATTGTCCAAATGCGAGTTCTGGATGGACAAGGTAGTATTTCTAGGCCACATTATTTCGAGACATGGCATATCTGTTGATCCTGCGAAGGTCGAAGCTGTATTGAATTGGCCAAGACCTACGAATGTTCCTGAGATCCGTAGCTTCATGGGTTTAGCGGGATATTATCGACGCTTTATTGAAGGATTTTCGAAAATAGCTAAACCTATTACTCAACTGACACAGAAGAATCAACGATTCATTTGGTCAGATGAATGTGAAGCTAGTTTTCTTCTGATGGTTCTTTACGACTTAATGGTCGGCTGGTAGTCTCTGATGATTCTGATTTGAAATCTGCCCTTCTTCGAGAAGCACATTGTAGCAAATACATTATTCACCCTGGAGGTCGAAAGATGTATTTGACATTGAGACCTCAATTCTTGTGGAAACGTATGAAGAAGGACATTGCTGAGTTTATTTCGAAATGTCTTGTCTGCCAGCAAGTAAAAGCCGAGAGAATGAAACCGGGAGGATTGCTCCATAGTCTTGAAATCCCGAAATGGAATTGGGAACATATCGCTATGGATTTTGTGACTCATTTACCTCGTTCGCCTAAGGGTTGTGATGCTATTTGGGTGATTATTGATTGGCTTTCGAAATCTGCGCATTTTATTCCGTATGAACGGACTTATCCTTATAAGAGAATGACCCGTTTATACATTGAGAGTGTTGTGAGACTTCACGGTGTGCCAGTCTCGATTGTGTCTGATCGTGATCCCAGATTTGCTTCTAAATTCTGGGGTAGTTTTCAGGAGGCGATGGGTACGCGTTTGGCTATGAGTACTGCTTATCATCCTCAAACTGATGGCCAGACTGAGCGTACGATCCAGACTCTAGAGGATATGTTGCGTGCGATTGTGATGGACTTCAGAATGGGATGGCAGGATGCCTTACCATTGGTCGAATTTTCTTATAATAATAGCTTTCAGACGAGTATCGGTATGGCACCGTTTGAAGCCTCTATAAGGGAGACGATGTAGATCACCGTTATTCTGGGATGAGATTGGTGAGAGACAATTGACTGGACCTGAAATGATACAGGAAATGAATGATAAGGTTCAGTTGATTCGGCAGCGGATGAAAGCTGCTCAGGATCGTCAAACGAGTTATGCGAATAAACGAAGACGACCCTTGGAATTCCAGAAAGGTGACAGAGTATTTTTGAAAATATCTCCCTTTAGAGGCACTGTTCGATTTGGCATGCGAGGGAAATTATCTCCTCGTTATGTTGGTCCATACGAGATTCTAGATCGAGTTGGTGATCTTGCGTATCGATTGGCATTGCCACCAGCTCTATCTGCTATTCACGATGTGTTTCATGTTTCTATGTTGAGGAAATATGAACCAGATCCATCACATGTACTTGCACCTGACGAGGTTGAACTGGATCCTTCTCTTTCCTATGTCGAACAACCTGTTCGTATTATGGATCGAAAGAAGAAGATGTTGCGTAATAAATCGATTCCTCTAGTACGAGTGCAATGGACACGACATGGTGTTGAAGAGTCGACGTGGGAATTGGAGAGCAAAATGCGAGATTCATATCCGCATTTATTTGATGCGAATCCATCTGTTCCATTGTATTCGATGTATTCTGATCTTTTTACTGATTTTAGTTTTGATATGTACTATAACTGGTGACATATGTATGTTTGCTAATGTTATGTATATAGAGATGTTTGAGATTTCGAGGACGAAATCTTTTAAGAGAGGGAGAAATGTAAGGACCATGTATTGTATTATCGAACATCTTATGTGATTATCGATAATTTATGAAATTGTTATGTGATTATGTATTTGATGTATATCGTGACAAAGAAATTGAGAAAATAAGTATTGAATATGAATTGACGTTGTAAGAGCTCGAGTGGAGAAGCCGAACGCCAATACAATGCAAAATCAATATTGGGACAGAACTTGTGGCGCCCGAGCGGTAGAAAATGACCGCTCGAGCGCCAGTGTGGGAAAAATTGAGGCTCGGACAGAACACTCCGCGCCCGAGCGGTAGTTTTTGACCGCCCGAGCGCGGTGTAAGTAGAACTCGGGGACAGAATGTCTCGCGCTCGGGCGCGAGAATTCTACCGCCCGAGCGCGAGAGCGGTGGGAAGATAAGAACAATTTTTACTGTTCGTTTTCTTCATTTTCTTTCAGCGACTTCGAGAGACACGAGGGATTTTGATTTTCTTTCGTCCAAATTGACTTCGAAACGCTGTCTAAACGCGAAACAAATTATATATTTGTGAACGTCGCGTCAAGGGCTTCTGACTGAGGTAATTTTCTTCTAGTTCCAGCAGCTCGAAATATCAAAGTGCTGGAATAGCATGCATTTGAAGTTGAATTTCTGATATGTAGTAGAATAACCGACAAGAAACTTGTATTCGAAGTCGAATTGAATTATGATATGAATTTGATTTGATATGAATTTTTGAAGTTTCAAAAGATATTTGAAACTCATATTAATAATTTTGGATCATGTTATTGATTGGAATGAGTATGTTATTGATGTAGATAAAGTGTAATATCAATATCTTCAGGCTACATCAACTGGAAACGAAGAATTGAGGTATGTTGCGACCGGGTAACATACGACAGGTATCTGTATTATATGATATATGTCGAATTGATTTGATTGATTGGAATGAGATTATGTGTCTATATGCCTTATTTGTCGATTGATGTGGCATAAATGACATTGAGATTGAGATATCGGTGTATAAAATAAATATTTTGTTAACACACATCATTTTATGCATACATCGATACATGACATGCACGTTGAGCTATGATCCTTGGATACCCTGATATGATTTGATTGGATTCCGGGGTTTGTGAACACAATCTCTATGCCGGTATTATATGACCCGTAAAGCATAGACAATTGTGGCCCATATGATTGGATATGAGATTTGGGATTTGATGGCGCTTTGCCGACGCTATCATAAGAGTATCCCATATTGGCTGGTGTGCCAGCTCGAGCATTGATTTGATAGCGATTCGATTGGTTCTGACATGTGCTCAGTGGATGGGCATATTCCCTGATACCTCCACGACATACATGCATTGTATACCATATATCATTGTTTAGATATCTGTGGTATATATGATTGGTTGTTCCATACGGAGCTTTGCTCACCCCCAATGGGGGCTGTTGTTGTCTTTGTGCGTGGACAATGGCAGGTACTCCAGGATATCAGGATACCGGAGAGGGTACTTCTGGAGGGAGCCACAGCTTGGGCTGAGGTTTTATGTTTTTGTCTTGTTCCCAGTATATATATATCTATATACCGGGGCATGTCCCGAGAATATGAGTTGTTTGTATATGATTGGTTATGACTTTGTGTGGGCATGTTTATGATATGAGATTAAATACTATTTTTAGTATTTAAATTATAGAAGAAATATTTCGGGCTCATTGTAAAGAAATTTTAAACTCGTTTTTCGCTGAAATTAGTTAGTCCTAATCAGATTGCATTGTAATGATGATTAGGAGCTAAGGGCCCCACATCATGCGAGGGAAATTATCTCCTCGATATGTTGGTCCATACGAGATCCTTGATCGAGTTGGTGACCTTGCGTATCGATTGGCATTGCCACCAACTCTATCTGCTATTCACGATGTGTTTCATGTTTCTATGCTGAGGAAATATGAACCGGATCCATCACATGTACTTGCACCTGATGAGGTGGAACTTGATCCTTCTCTTTCCTATGTCGAACAACCTGTTCGAATTATGGATCGAAAGGAAAAGATACTGAGAAATAAATCGATTCCTCTAGTTCGAGTGCAATGGACACGGCATGGTGTTGAAGAGTCGACGTGGGAATTGGAAAGCAAAATGCGAGAATCATATCCGCATTTATTTGATGCTAGTCCATCTGTTCCATTGTATTCGATGTATTCTGATCCTTTTACTGATTTTACTTTTGATATGTACTATAGCTGGTGACATATGTATGTTTGCCAATGTTATATATATAGAGATGTTTGAGATTTCGAGGACGAAATCTTTTAAGAGGGGGAGAAATTTAAGGACCGTGTATCGTATTATCGTAAATCTTATATGATTATCGATAATTCAGGAATTTGATATGTGATTATACATTTGATGTATATTATGACAATGAAATTGAGAAAATGAATATTGAATATGAGTTGACGTTGTAAAAGCTCGAGTGGAGAAGCCGGACGCCAATATAGTACAAACATAAATATTTGTACAGAAGATGTGGCGCCCGGGCGGTCACTTCCAAAAAAGGTAAAAATTTTGAGTATTCGGGCAGAAGACATCGTGCCCGAGCGGTAGTTTGCGACCGCCCGAGAGCGATGCATTTGAAACTCGGGGGCAAAACCTCTCGCGCTCGGGCGCGAGAAGTCTACCGCCCGAGCGCCGAAACGGTGGAAGGATAAGAACGATTTTGCTATTCGATTTCTTCCTTCTATCTTTTAGCAACTTCGAAAAAACGAGAGAAATCAAATTTCTTCCGTCCGAATCGACTTCGAAACGCTATCTAAACGCGAAACAAATTATATATTTGTGATCTTCGCGTCGAGGGCTTCGGACTGAGGTAATTTTCTTCTAATTCCAGCAGCTCTAAATATCAAAGTGCTGGAATAGCATGTATTTGAAGTTGAATTTCCTATATGTAGTAGAATAACCGAAAAGAAACTCATATTCGAAGCCGGAATTGAATTATGATATGAATTTGATTTGATATGAATTTTTGAAGTTTCAAATGATATTTGAAACTCATATTAATGATTTTGGAGTATGTTATTGATTGGAATGAGTATGTTATTGATGTAGATAAAGTGTAATATCAATATCTTCAGGCTACATCAACTGGAACGAAGAATTGAGGTATGTTGCGACCGGGTAACATACGACAGGTATCTGTATTATATGATATATGTCGGATTGATTTGATTGATTGGAATGAGATTATGTGTCTATATGCCTTATTTGTCGATTGATGTGGTATACATGACATTGAGATTGAGATATCGCTGTATAAAATAAATGTTTTGTTAACACACATCATTTTATGCATATATCGATACATGACATGCACGTTGAGCTATGATCTTTGGATACCCTGATATGATTTGATTGGATTCCGGGGTTTGTGAACACAATCGCTATGCCGGTATTATATGACCCGTAAAGCATAGACAATTGTGGCCCCATATGATTGGATATGAGATTTGGGATTTGATGGAGCTTTGCCGACGCTATCATACGAGTATCCCTTATTGAGGCCGGTGTGTCAGCTCGAGCATTGATTTGATAGCGATTCGTTTGATATATGGTATGCAATGCATGTATGTCGTGGAGGTATCAGGTCAAATACTTATCCACTGAGCACATGTCAGAATCAAACGAATCGCTATCAAATCAATGCTCGAGCTGGCACACCGGCCTCAATAAGGGATACTCGTATGATAGCGTCGACGAAGCACCATCAAATCCCAAATCTCATATCCAATCATCGGGGCCACAAATGTCTATGTTTTTAAGGGTCACATAATATCAAACATAGCATTGTGTTCACAAACCCCAGAATCCAATCAAATCATATCAGGGTATCCAAGGATCATAGCTCAACGTGCATGTCATGTATCGATGTATGCATCAAACGATGTGTGTTAACAAAAAATTTATTTTTATACATCGATATCTCAATCTCAATGTCATGTATGCCACATCTATCAACAAATAAGGCATATAGACACATAATCTCATTCCAATCAATCAAATCAATCCAACATATATATATTTGTGAACGTCGCGTCAAGGGCTTCTGACTGAGGTAATTTTCTTCTAGTTCCAGCAGCTCGAAATATCAAAGTGCTGGAATAGCATGCATTTGAAGTTGAATTTCTGATATGTAGTAGAATAACCGACAAGAAACTTGTATTCGAAGTCGGAATTGAATTATGATATGAATTTGATTTGATATGAATTTTTGAAGTTTCAAAAGATATTTGAAACTCATATTAATAATTTTGGATCATGTTATTGATTGGAATGAGTATGTTATTGATGTAGATAAAGTGTAATATCAATATCTTCAGGCTACATCAACTGGAAACGAAGAATTGAGGTATGTTGCGACCGGATAACATACGACAGGTATCTGTATTATATGATATATGTTGGATTGATTTGATTGATTGGAATGAGAATACATGTCTATATGCCTTATTTGTTGATTGATGTGGCATACATGACATTGAGATTGAGATATCGATGTATATAATAAATGTTTTGTTAACACACATCGTTTGATGCATACATCGATACATGACATGCACGTTGAGCTATGATCCTTGGATACCCTGATATGATTTGATTGGATTCTGGGGTTTGTGAACACAATGCTATGTTTGGTATTATGTGACCCTTAAAGACCTAGACATTTGTGGCCCCGATGATTGGATATGAGATTTGGGATTTGATGGCGCTTCGATCGACGCTATCATACGAGTATCCCTTATTGAGGCCGGTGTGCCAGCTCGAGCATTGATTTGATAGCGATTCGTTTGATTCTGACATGTGCTCAGTGGATGGGCATTTGACCTGATACCTCCACGACATACATGCATTGTATATCATATATCATTGTTTAGATACTTGTGGTATATATGATGGTTGTTCCATACGGAGCTTTGCTCACCTCCAAGGGGGGCTGTTGTTGTCTTTGTGTGTGGACAATGGCAGGTACTCCAGGATATCAGGAGACCGGATATGGTACTTCTGGAGGGAACCACAATTTGGGCTGAGGTTTTATGTTTATGTCTTGTTCCCAGTATATATGTATATGTATTTATATACCGGGGCATGTCCCGAGGATATGAGTTGTTTGTATATGATTGGTTATGACTTTGTGTGGGCATGTTTATGATATGAGATTAAATACTATTTTTAGTATTTAAATTATAGAAGAAATATTTCGGGCTCATTGTAAAGAAATTTAAACTCGTTTTCCGCTGTAATTAGTTAACCCTAATCAGATTGCATTGTAATAACGATTAGGAGCTAAGGGCCCCACACGATGACACTATAAATATTTCATGATTGTATCGAAAACTATCCAATCTAATATATAACCCTTGATGAACCAATTGTTGCAAATTCGATCAGGATATATAAGATGAAGAGACCGTAATGTACGTTAATCATAACTGAATGGTTCTTGAAGGCACTATCAGCAATACCTAGGGAATCATGGGACGATGCTACTAGACGCTCTTACCATGATCTGATAGGTTTAATCAGAAAATGATTTCTGACATTCTCATAACCAAATGTTGGTGCATGTTATGAGAATGTGACAAATTGGGGTAAGCCTGAATAAAGAAAAATGTCATGAATCACAAAGAGTTCTGAACTCACGGCTAGCTGTATCTCTGGACCATTGAGGGTCACACAAGCACTGTATCATTTTTTCCCCTTGGAGAGATTAAATTCAAGGAGTTGAATTTATAAAATTTGATAATTTAATTATTAAACTCAAGATTTGAGTTATTAAATATTAAGTTAAACATAGTAGGAAATATGTTTCATGGGCTTGTAGGAGTACAAGTCCAACATATTAAATAACTTTCTTAATGGACTTTGATTAATTAATTAAACTAGTTGGACTAGTCCAATTAATTAATCAAGCTCATTAATATTAATTAAGATGCCTAAATCTATATTGATGGAAAATAGGTCATGCATTGATAATAAAATGAAAGGAGGCACAAACCATAGCCTCCATAAGACTTGCAATTTTAAAAAATTGCCTCTCCATATTCTCTCAAGATTTCGGTCATCCTGGAAAAAAATTAAGGGGTTGAGCCTCCTCTTGATTTTTCTTCTCTAACGCAAAACTTATTCGAAATTTCTAGTGCAATTTTGAAGAGGAACAAATATTTCAATCGTGGATCTGTTTAGGAGATCGAAGAAAAGAGTTTTTGAAAGAAGTTTGTAGAGATTTACTACATGAGCTACATCCGCTAATACCGAAGTAGTTGGAATCAATTGAAAATCGTTCACTAAAAGTATATATTAAACATCCTATGAGTGTTTATTTAATTTAAATCATATAAGTCTCCAAAGAATATTTTGAATGTAAAAATAAAATTTTAAAACTTTCGCTGTGATTTTGATACGAGAAAAACTATAACCCAACGTAAGAAGATGAATAATAACAACTAGCAAGAAAGAATCAAAATTAATCATGGTACCAATTAGGTTTATGTTCTTTTCTGTTTTGCATTTGAAACCATCAAATATATATTGGAGATTGTTGCGATAAGGGGATATTGCTCAAAATGAAAACCAAGCCACTGATCATTTACTGCATACATGCATAATGACGCAAAATTTTGAGACAATCCTCATTCCTTAATTTTGTCAAAGCTCCCCTCTCTATTTTTCTTATCCATTCTTTGCTAACACCAAACAGCACCCCAATTTCCTCCAGCGACCTTCGTTGACAATTTTTTAGCCCAAATCTCAGCATTAACACTTGAATCTCTCTTGGTTCCAAGCCATTCACAAGAGTGTACAAATCCTTCACCAAATGTTTCCTTATCACAGCCTCTTCTAGATTTGCTATTGATGTATCCGGCGTAGCTTCCTGCAAGAAAGTTCCAAAACGCAATATTAATAAACCAAAAAATAGTGATCCACTTAATTAATTGTCCGAAACTTACAAGGCACCATTTATTATCCAAGTATATCGAGCCAAACATTTGGTCAAAATCTACTCTACACGATGGATGTTGAACTGTCTTTTTCAATTTTATGATAGTATAAAAATATGGCGTACCAAAACTTTTAGAATTCAATTCTGAAATCACGTTACATCTGATCACAAGCGTGGCCTCTCTTTTTTATAGTGATTTAGTAAGTATAATATTTATCTCAGTACTATATACACATGTTGTTTTGGATATTCATCCCACTACATTTTCATGTAAGTGATCCCGCAATCCAAACACACATTAGGCATTTATGGCTAAACCGTGTAAATCCTGTGTCGTGTTCACTCCTATATATTTATTTCTACAACTTAAATTCAATAACTTCATAACAACATAATTTGTGCGCTTAATTAGTAGTATCAAGATTTGGTCTTCGCACACTTCGCGCCAAGAATTCCATGCACAAATAAAAAACCAAAGCAGTAAATGCATTCGGAAGTTGATGCCAAGTGAACTTTTAGAACGGCGAGTTGTTGTGATGATATAAATGGTTAGCTACAAATCTAAAGCAGTATCTCACCAGATATTTGATACTGATTCCCTCTCCGAGTTTCTGATCGATGGATCCCACAACCCTGAGGCATTCGCTAGCAGACTTAATTTTAGCTAAAGTTAGGCCAGTGAACTTGGCAATTTCTTGATCATCAGGATGATTCCCATTGCTGATGCTAAGGTATTTTCGTGCCTTCTGTATTTCATTTATCCCTTTGCTTAATGAACACTGTAGATAACAGCAAGAACAGGAAAATTTTCCTTCTTTTGTTTGAAAATTTATGAATAAAATGGAATGGAAAATCGTCCATGTATAACAGAAAAGAAAAAGCATACAGGAATTCTGATCCCTCTAGCATGTCTTGCTATCAATGTTGAGATAGATTTCCTTATCCAATACTGGACATACGTTGAAAATTTGAACCCTCTTGATTGGTCGAACCTTTCAGCACCTTGCAAGACACCTAAATTTCCTGCCTATAGAAATCGCGACAGGCAAATTAATAGTTAGACAAGAAAATGAAGATGATTAGCATGAAAATTTACTCCTGATCATGTGCCTCACCAAATCTCTCGATTTGTCGTCCCGGGTATATAATACGCAAGTAAATGAAGAATTGCATTCATTGCCAGTCAATAAGAAGAATTTCCTTGAAAGACAGGCACGGAGCAGAACTCAAAATTCTGCACATACTATACTCTTTAAGGTGAAGCTAACTCATCCAATAGCAGGGCACACATTTTCTTACTGAGTAAGAACATATCATGGAACTCAGGGTCTTAATTTGTACGTGTGTTATAAGTGTCGAAACATAGAATTTCGTTACTTGAACAGACTAACAGAAGGCTTGAAAATACAGTAAGACCAATACTTCCTCTTGGAGAAAAAAAATGCAATATAATATCATTCAGTTGACAAACCTGAATCAGATCATCAAAGGACACTCCAAGCCCCCGATAGTTTCTTGCAATAAACAAAACCAAGGAACGTGTACTTCTTACAAGCTCGTCCATGCAATGCCAACCGTAATGCAAATGATGCAGCAACTCTTTCTTTTTAATTCCAGTGGCTTCAGCCCAGCTACTCAAGGTAGCAACTTCGCCGGTTTCTTCCTCCAGTATCAACCTGATTTTTTCCAATTCTGCAACCAACTGTTGTGTTACAATAACAACAGTAAAGATGGGCTTTTTTTATATGGCAAAGATAAGTTATTATGACAAAACTGCAAAACAACCTTAACGCTACTAGACAATTCTGCCTCATTCCTAGTGACCTTCTGTCTTTTATTTCTAGGCCTCGATTGTCTTATTAATTTAGGAGGCTTAATATTATTTGAAACAGTTTCCAAGCCAAATTCTTGCATGGAACTGCCATTTTCCTTTTCCAATACTCGTTTCCTCCTTAATTTTCTCAGTTCTTTTTTTCCAGTAGAAAAATTCAGTTTGCTTGAATAGCCAGTCACCGGATCATTTAAATTAGGTTCTTCAGCAAGCTTGGCAGGTACGGACTGGAGGGTCCTGGATAGACATGCACGGAAATATCTTAGAGCACCGAGCCTTTCTAACTGCTTTAGAATATCTCCTTCCAACCTTACCAAGTCGGTATCAACAAATATGTCCTCCAACATATCAAGATTTTTCATCATTAACTTGAACCGGGATGTTTGGGTGGTTTGAAGGCTCGTAAGATATGCTGATTCACCCTCTTTTTCGAATATCTGGATATCATCACAACGTAAACCATATAGATCAGATCCCCTTACAATCGCCATCCGAATAATCGGGAATTCAAGGAAACACAAAAGTATTGAAGCAAAAAGATGACAGAGGATATCATTAATAATCCCTTTCACAATCCCCATTCAATTAATCAAACAAGGTTAAAAAAATTACGAAAGTACCTTTGTTTCTCTAGTTCCAGAGTAAAAGTTCTCCAGAAGTTGTGAGGAAGAAGAACAAGCTTGTGCCAGGGAATTATCAGCAAATGTCTCAGTTTCCCGATATATGAGGGATGCGGCAGACAGCCTAACCAATAGATTGGAATTACCTAAACAATATGAACATAAATAGTAGTATTAAACGCACATTCTGAATATCATGACCAGAGATTGTGGTTGATCGCACGCTTGTGTCAGTAGGAGGCGGGACAAATAAAATTGAGATTCAACCTTCCACCAGGAAATTGTCATAATGAAAATCAGGTTCACAAATTTAAGACGATGCATATATAATTATCTGTCAGTGTATAGAGTAGCTGGGATCAAATTCATGTTAGCCGATATATGGGAGGAAGAAATTTATAACAAACAAAACATTAATTTCAAAAATAAAAAGAATTAGAGTTATTTGCATAAAATTAGACTAAACAAGCAGCGTATTGAATTATTGACTATTGAAACACTTCGTCACTTCACCATGAAAAGGACAAAATCAACAAGTTGATGACCGATGCCAGTGAAAAACACAATTTCTTTAAAACAGATTGTCTCCTCGTCCATGGTGTCTTGAGTATCGATACTATGATAGTACCAATAGCAAATAAACACAAACTTGCTACTGCGACAAACAGAAAATATACTTGATCGTAATCATTCTTAAAAATAAAACAAAAGAAAAAAGATACTGGAATGAAGAACCTTTTGTTTTGTCTATTACTCTCAAAGAATAAGACATGCATATATATAGTTAAGTCCACACATGCGTTTCAAAAGTTTACATGAATCAATCGTATTTAATTTAAGTTTTGAAACCGATTAATTGTTAGATGAGTGATTTACTCCCAAGTTTTGAAACCGATTAATGGTTAGATATGTTAAGTTAATAAATCATCTAAAATAAAACACTTGAATTTTAATTCACCAATTGAATTTATTCCAACAATTCACCCAGCCATCCCTACAGCAAGTAAAATAAGCTTCAAAGACGGCATTCGCAGACCCGGAATAACCATGATTTAGTGTTAGAAAGCTATCATACTAAAGCTAAGCATCTGCACAAACTCCATGTTAAAAGTGCACCATTAATCCTACTAATTTCTAGGAACCAACTGAATCATAAATATCAAACAAGCCCATTAATCCAAATAGCTAGGAATACTCGAGTAAAACATTAATCAAGCATCAAGAAAAGTGAATGCTCACATGGATATGAAGAAGGAAACGATGAAGACAGGGGGGATTTAACGGAGAGACCACCCCATCTGAGGTTGAGTCTGAAACCCATTTACGGATTAGAAATGGGTGCAGGAGAATTATGAAGATATATGGGTGAGATCGAAAGGGTGGTGGTGTATGTTTGCAATCTTTCGTCCACCTGTTTCACATCCTCCTTGTTTTAATCTTGAAATTCTTAAACAGAAGCACATCGAAATAGATAGATATTTTTAATGAACACTAATGTAACTTAAGTCCGAAAAACCATCCGAAAAACCAATCTATGTAAACTACATGTATACAAATTATTGTAATTGTTTTATTTAATTGCTTTTAAATGTTCGCATTATATATTTATTATATGATTAAATGTATGATTGTAATATTAAATGATAATATGACATGATTACATGAAATTTAAGGATTTTACCTGAATATTCGATAATAGAGAGAAAAGTAGAGCGAAGACGACCAAAACAAGGATATTTATTTTTCTTTAATTAATGGCAATGTTTCCTAATATGATTAAAAATGATTTCGTTTTTCTAAAAAATGTTGGAGTTCAAATTAATTTACGAGTCGAGCTCGATTTTCCCGGGAAGCTGGTTTTGGGCAAACACGGAGTTTTAAAAGATCAAAAATATTATTTTTGAGAAACTAATTTTACAAACTTTTATTATTTAATTAAATAAGTGTTATTGAGCCCAATTTAATTATTTAAAGTAGGCTCAATTATCCTCAAACTTGCAAGCCCAAAACCAAAGCCCATTAACATGTTAATATATTTATAAATAAGTGTCCTAGGTCTTTTATCACCACAATTCCTTCACCATCAGTAGCCGTAATACACACACACACAAATTTCGAAATATCAAGGAGAAGAAAAAGCTTGTGTTCTTCGTCGTCCGGTCGTCCAACGTCGCACCCTCGCCAACGATCGTATATTCGAGCGTTATAAACGCAAAGACACGTTTCCTAAACTCTTTTAAACACATACAAATCATATTATGCATTATTTAATTGTTTATGCTTGAAAAATATAGGTGTTTGATATCTTTTATGGTAAAACGTTTATTTTAAAAAAAATACGATGATTTCACGCTTGTTTTAAAAATGTTTTTGAATTCAACGAGTACGCTGCCAAAACATGATAAAATATGATTGAATTATGATCAAAACATGAAAATTTTAAAAGAAAAATAAGGCTGGAACCGTGGGTTTCAGGAGAGGAGAGAAGCCTAAAGTTGTTGGGTATTGCTTTATTCTTATGGCTCGACTAGGGTGCATGGGGTTAAGGGGCTCGACCAGGTCTTGAGGAGGGTTCGTTTGGGACGTGGTTAGGTCCTAGGAAGGGTCCTACTAGGGCTAGGGCTCGCGTTAATTGGCTGGGGAAGAGTCCTCATGTGAAAGGACTCTTCCCATGCATGCTTGAGGGTGGCCGAGAGTTTTCTGAGGGAGACTCGAGAGAGGGCTAGGCTAGGTCGTCTAGGCTATGGCTCAAGGTGTTCCAGAGAGGGTTAGGAAGGTTGGGAATCGAGGGTGGCTCGAGCCATGGGTTGGGGAAGAGTCCACGTGACGAGGGACTCTCCCCCAAAGCATGTGCGCGACTGGGTATTTAGGGAGGAGGAGGCTTGCGGCTGGCCCAGGGGCGAGCCAGGGTGGTCCATCAGGGTCCTAGGGTGATGGGCAGGGGTCGGGCCAGGGGCTGGAGCGGCTGGGCTCGCTGCTGGTTCAAGAAAAACGTGAGAGGGCAAGGGAAAGCACGCAGCTGCTGTCACTTGGTTCAGTGGTTCGCTGCTTGGGTTCTAGTGGCTGGGCTAGTCTGGGTTGGGTCTGGGTGTGGTCCATGGATGGTTAGGGTTAGGTGGTGTCGGTGGTGGCTCGGCTGGAGGTGTCCTAGTGTCACTAGGAGTCTATAGGCGTGAGTCAAGCCATGCGCGCAGGTTCGGGTCAGTTTTCAGGAGAGTTTGAGCGAGCCAGGGCTAGGTTATATGGGATGGGCTTAGTCAGGAGGGTGCCTAGGTGGGTTGGCTAGAGTTTGGCTCGAGGTGGCTCGGGCGTGGCTCGAGTAAATTAGGAGTTGGCTTGGGTGGTTCGATCATGGGTCAATATTGGAACCTTGGGTCCACGGGTGTGGTTCATTGCTAAAAATGGTAGAATAAGTAATAAAAATGTTAAGTTTAAAATTTGGGATCAAAATAATGAGTTTTGGATTTATCCGAGATTTAATCGCCTCTCGAATAATTAATTAAAGAATTAATTGAAAAGTCTAGATTTAAGCTTGATAAAATTATGAAAAATTATATTTAAACTTAAATAATTATTTAGAATAAGCCCATATCTTTAAAAGTAGGAAAAAGATAAAATCAAGAATTTTTACGTCGAGAGGCAAAACGGTAATTTTACACTTAGGAAAATACGTAAAAGTTTGGCAGCGTTTCGAAGGATCATAATGCATTTTAAATGATATTTTATGACTTAAAATAAAGATTTTGATGATAATATGATATTTATGATTTATTGTAAAGATGTGCAATTTGTATTGTTTAAAATGCTATTTTTGGAAAGTTGTGTTATTTTATGATTTTTAAATAAAAGAAAAAATATTTTAAGTGGTGTGAATTGACTGTGATATATGATGTATGATTTGTTGTGGATCCGTTTATGTGAGGACGGTGAACTTACAATGTTGAGGGGATGACGTGAGGGTCAGGGCCCCAGAAGGAGTCCATATACGGGCCTAAGGCCCCAGAGGGACCCCGTGTATGGGAAAAGGCCCCAGAGGGACCCTGATGATCGTATTTCCACAGTGGAGCCCAGTGCCCACCCCCATGGGTCATGTGGAGCTGAAGACTGATCAGTCGACCAGAGGATAAAAGCTAGCCACTTTCAAGGATCAAACTTCACCCAAAATGATATATGATTGAGAGCTTTATGATTAAAATGATTTTATTATATATGATTCATGACGATGATATAAGCTATTTTTAAAATGATTTATTTATGCTCAAAGCTTATTTTAAATGATTTATTTATGCTCAAAAGGTATTTTAAAATGATTTTTACGATTTACGATTTATTTATGTTTAAAAGCTATTTTAAATAAAAGTATGATTTTTAATGCATGTGAATGTATATGTATTATTTGCTATCCATGTTTAGAACGTGTCGAGTCTTTAGACTCACTAGATTTGTATGATGCCGGATTTGATGAATTATGGGAGGCGGTGACGATTGAGTGGATCGAGTACAGCAGTACCCGAGGGCCTTTATGTTTCCGCACTAGCTTGATAGATTAATGATTTAAAGATTATGTTAATGATTTTATTAGTGATATTTTTATGCTTTGGTTTATTGTTAGTTGATCTTTTTATAGGTCAATTTAGGAAGTTTTGATTAGTTGATGATTTAGGATTTATTTTATGCATTTGAGATTTCAAATGTTAATTTATTATGATTGTTAGAAATGATAAGTTATTTTATTTGGATAATATTTTCGAGTTTATGATTTATGATTAAAAAAATGAGGCCGTTTCAACTATCCTATTTTTGGAAGCATGGATTTAGAAACTTTGTAACGGTTTGGATTTGTAAATCCCGATTTTAACTCATTGGTTAGTTGGATTTTAAAAATAAAATTGATGTTTAAGATAATTGACTGAATTTCATTGTGTATAAACAAATCTTCTCAAAGTGATCAGATTTGATGGGATTTGAATTTGAATAAAACTAAAAAATATTCGTAACATTTTTTTTAATTATTATCCTTCTAAATCTTTATGTATAATGGTTGGACTAAATGGTATTTTTTTTTCATATTTTATTCAATAATAATTTTTTTTCTATTTATAAAATTAGGATGTAGTTGAACATTTAATTTTGAAATACTTTATTTCGTATTAATTTAAATTTGAAAATTTAGATGTTTTGTTTGATTATTTTATTTTCATAATTCATTTTGTGTTCATTTAGATTAGTTAATTAATTATATAAGAGTTTATATAGTTTGTATAACACAAATATATAATTAAAATGATATAGAGAAATATATGATAAAATTAATTTTAATTTTTCAGTTTTTAATAATGTTAATAATATGTTTTAAATATCTGTAAAAGATAATTAAAATTATTTTAGTAAAATTTTCAAATTTAAATCTTGTTTTTTCCAAACAAGATATGAATTTTAAAATTTCAAACCAAAGCACTAGATGAAATTCTAAATCCATGAATTTCCAAATTTAATTCCAAATCTAATTATATTTCTAAATCCAAATCCAAAATTTTAAGCATCTAAAAACCCACGAAGCATATCATATTTTAAAATCGACCGCAAAATTAAAAGAATAAGTTCATAATTAAACCGATATTTTGTTACTTCTACCTTACAATGACAGGAGGATTTGAGCATCTTCTGTATTACAATTTTCACCATGGTTTTTCATGTGACATGAATTTCTTATTTAAATCATCTATTATGGTTTAAATCTGGATTTTAAAAATACGAAATTGTAAAATTTGGGATAGAAATTTAAATTAACTTTTAAGATTTTCAGAAATGTGTTTAGACCCATTAATTTTTTTAATCAATTATTTAAAAAATACTCAGCTCATAATCAAATGTTAAGAATTTTCTTTGGACGCGATTGACTGAGACCGGAAAGAATTGGCGTTTTGTTTACAAGGTATTTACCTTTTCCAAGAACTATACGATGGATTTACCCCATTTTCATATTTGAATGATTAAATTTTCAATCTCTTCAAGTCGTTCTTATTTGTTACTTCTCTTGTCATCAAGTTTAACATGTTTGTCTCCGAAAATATTGACAACCAAAATTTAATGATTCTCCAGTCTAGGCCTTGTCTGTTATGGAGTATTTGGTGGCGCATGGATCTGATCGTGCTGTTGATGACATAGTAGGACACACTTTTCAGATATCTGTACGTATTTTCTCTTCTGAGTTCTGCCTAAATTCTATGTGATCATTATCTTGTTATCTAACTCAAATTAACATACCAAGTCTTTTTATTAGATTCCAACTGAGTTCAATCTCACTTTTTTACTTTCTCTAGTCTCTAGCAAGTTTTGAGTATGTTGAGCCAAGTGGGCAGGATATGGAGATTAAAGTAAGGAAAAGGAAGAAACTATTGTGGCTCTTTTAAATAACAAAGACAAAATACAAGAAGCGAGGAACAAAGCTGCTGAAAATCGTGATAAGTAAAATCATATTTTGAGGTTGTGTGTAGATGTTTCAATAATGGTGAACTTACGATCTTTTAATTAATTGTAGGTATGTTGGACTTTCATCATCTGGAATAACGTACAAGTCAGGCATGTCCTCAGTTAGTGGCGGCGTCTTTAGTAACAGTGGCAAATATAGAGGTTTTGGTAATAACAGTGATGGTGATAGAATCAAGGATAGTTATAAGAACAATGATCAATACGATGAAGATAAATATGAGAAGCCTACCAAATCAATGAAAGAATCTTCTCGTTATTCTAGGTCTGCACTGTTACTGTGAAGTGCTGTTCTTTGTTTTTCTCTATTTGCTGATCAACTAGGTGATTTGAAATTCCAAACTGGTTCATGTTTTTGGTGCATGACATGGTTGTTACACGAATATTTTGAAAGATGCTTTTTTTTTTTTTTTTGTTTCTTCATCTGGCTTGCTTGAATTATTCTTACTGAGACATTTTCCTTTTATCATTGTCGATGCACATTTGATCCCCCTTTTCTTATATTATGACTTGTTTTTATAAGTTCCATCAGAAAGTAGTCAACCACTTAAATATTATAAGTTTTTTTCCTGGAACTGTGAGGATTTTCTGTAACTTCGTCTAATGGTTTAGGGCATGCATGTCTTGTATTGCACAGCTTTGATTTTCAGATCATGATTTTTTTACTCTCTTGAACTAATTAGTATATGCCTTAAGTTCCTGCAAGAGAGAATGTTAGTCGTGATATTTGCTTCTCTTTTTTTTTTTTTTTTTTTTTTTTGCATATGTAATCTGTGGTTTGCTTCCTCTTTTCAGCAAGGGTCAGGGCTCTACAGCTAGTGGAAGTGGTGCATCAAATACATCAAAAGCAAGCGTGCCAGATAAGTCTGCATCAATTACCTCACAAAGATCAAATGTGCAGACAGATAAGTTTGATGATGATTTTGATCCACGGGGGACTTCAAGTGCAAGTAATCTTGCTGTCGAGCTTCATTTTGATGATGAATATCTGCATGAGCTAGTATACATTTACTACTTTTCTGAGGGTTCCATCTGCCTCATTGATTTGGAACTTTTATTTGTTTAATATATTCGCTATCGTCATAACCTTCTGCTGGAAGTAATCAAGTGGATCTTTTTGGGCAAAAATTTGTTGGTGATCTCTTGGATGCACCTATATCCGGTTAGGTAGATAAGTTTACTTCTGAAAATGATCCATCAGAGGTTGATTTGTTTGCTGATTTTGCTTTTGAAACGTCCACTACTCGTTTTTCTTTAAAATACTAATTTTTTTTTATATAATAATTTCAGCCGAATGCACAAATACACACACACACACACACACATATATATATATATATATATTTTAAAAAATATATATATATTTTAAAATAACTTTGCACCATTTTAAAAATAAAACGACCAACTATATTTAAAAATCCAAAGAAATAATTCGAAACATAAAGTTGTCAATCGTTTACCCGACCTAACTTAGCAATATCTTAAAATAAAGCTAACTCTAACACCCTCTCAAAAACCACTCAAAAAGCTTCATTAAAATCTTTAACATAATTAAACTTTAAATTATAAATGCGAAAAAACTAGCGCTGGTCCTCGGGTTATATGCACCTTCAGTCCAGCAAGATCAACCATTAAGTCCCTCAACAACATCAATATTATACTCACCTGCATCGATCACACCTAGTGAGTCTATTGATTCAGCAAACCATAATTTTAATAGCAAGTAATACATATACAATCAATGCAACAATGAAAATATTTTGACTTAAAATAACTTCTCATGAGCATGAATAAATATAAACATTTTTCCTTTCATCATATACATTTCCTTTTTCATCATATACGTATACATTTTTTTTTACTGAATTCGATCGTTAATTGTGACTTTCAGTATCAAGGATCTCAAACCATGATGACCAACATCCCTCAAACCATGATGACCAATATCCTTCGAAGTATCAGAGGGTTGAAAATGATAGTGGTTATGTTCAAATAGATCCGGTCATGCGTACTCCAATATGGCAATGTCCTGTCAATGAAAGAGATGCAATCAGACGAGCTTATATCTTAATGGGGCCATATCAACATGTTATGGAATATCCGCTAACCAAATTAGGAGAACAATATCGGCGATTTCAAAAATGTAGGTTTGAGCAATTTTCGTGGTTGGAGTGCTCTCCTAATAAAGATGAGGCCTTTTGCTTTCCATATTTCATTTTCCAAGGAAAAGATACTCGTTATCCTACATTTATAGTTAATGGTTTTAGAAGTTGGAAAAGAGTTAATGATGTGAAGAGATGTGCTTTATTGATGCATGTGGGAGGTCCTACTACACAACATAACAATGCAGTTCAATCTATGGGTGTTTTGATGAATGTAAATGGTCACATCGATAAAATGATGAATGCACAAACATCAGAAGAAGTGAAGAAGAACCGATTGAGGCTCAAGGCCATAATTGAAAGCATTCGTTGGTTTTGTTTGCAAGGATGTGCATTGAGAGGACATGATGAATCTTCATTTTCTAACAATCAAGGTAATCTTATAGAAATGATAAAGTTTATGGGAAAAATGGATGTTAATATTAATAATGTTGTTTTAGAAAAAGCACCAAGAAATGCAAAATATACATCACCAGACATTCAAAAAGATATTTTGCATATTCTTGCCGAGAGAGTGAGAAAAAATACGTGAGGAGGTTGGAAGTGCAAAATTTTGTCTTTTGGTTTATGAGGCTAAAGACATATCAAACAAAGAGCAAATGGCTATTGTGTGGAGATTTGTTGATCGTGAAGGTTTCTTATTAGAGTGTTTCTTTGATATTGTGCACGTTGTTAATACCACTGCGATGACACTAAAAAAAGAAATTTGTAATGTGCTTAGTCTACATGAGTTGTATATCAAAGATATTCGGGGTCAAGGGTACGATGGAGCTAGCAATATGTATGGCTCATGGAACGAACTGCGAGCTCTTTTTCTGAAAGATTCTCCACAAGTATTTTATGTTCATTGTTTTGCACATAGACTTCAGTTGGCGTTGGTAGATGCAGCTGAAAAGAGAGTTATATTTGGCTATTTTTTTCAAAATTAATTTCCATTTGTAAGATCAATAAGGTATCTCCAAAACGTCACACTGAGTTGCAATATGCCCAAGCTATTGAAATTGCAGATATGATAGCTGTAACGCCCCGAAAATTTCTAAGGTTTACGCGAACCACATGCATATAAATTATTAAATTCCTTGTGTATTACAATTAATTGTTTTAATTGCATAAATTAATAATGTTGTGCATGTTGACATGCTTAAAATATATTTTTCTACATGGTTGCATTAAAATATATTTTTAAAGGATTATTCGAGTTGCGATCGAGGAACGGAGATCGAGGGCTAAAAAAATAGAAAATGTTTTTATTGGTTAATTGTTTTTAATTATTTAAATTAAGGGTGATGCTTTTTCTTATTTTTGAAAATATGAAGTTTTGAGGTGATTTTATACGCCGGGACGTAAATTTTATAGGTGTTGGATTTTCAAAAAAAAAATACGAACGTTTTGACAACCCGACTAATAATTTCACAAACTTATTTAAACAAAATTATTTTTAATATTTTAATTAAACATTAATGAGCTTAATTGGGCCTAATTAACTTCCTAATGTGCCTAAACTTTTGTTAGTGTTTTTAATTATTATTTAAGCACAAAAACCCCACCCCAATTTCATATTAACTCATGCCCCACACCCCATAACTCTTCAAATTCTTCCCTTGCATAATCACACGGCACACACAAGGAAAATTAAGTGGAAAAGCATCAAGTTTGCAAGGGTTTCAAGCTGTCGTTTCCTCGTCGTCGTTCTTTGTCGTCAACGTAAAATCATGCGTTTAAAACGCAAGACACGCCATAATTCTCCTTTTACTCATCCATCACACCACAATATTTATTTAATTGTGTTTTGCATGAAAAAAAAGTTGCATCATGATATATTTTCGGATTTGCATCATAGGTGATTTTTAAGGCTTGGGTTTTCATCCAAAAACTTGTTTGTTATGTGGTTTAGGGGCTGCCATGAATTAGGATATGAATAAGCATGTATTTACACAAGTTTAAAGGCCTAGAACACACACACAGGAGCAGCAAACCAGAAACATGCAAGCTGGACAGAAATATGGTGTTTAGGGGTCAAGGTGATCGGCTAAGGGGGAAGCTTGGGGTGTGGCTCAGCTCGACTGGGGCCAGGGCTAGCTAAGGTCATGGGTGGGTCAAGGGAAGAGTCCTAGCCATGCTAGGACTTGAGACCAGGGGCTGGGGAGGAGTCCTAGCAAGCTAGGACTCCACCCGAGAATTGAAGGGAAGTAGCGCAGGGGTTTCTGCTGGTGCAGGGAAGAAGAGGCTCGGCCAGGGGGCTCTAGGCTGGGCTAGGTCGACTCTTTAGGGTCCTACGAGGGTGCTTGAGGGGCTGGTTCAAGGGGTGGCTAGATGGTTAGAGGCCTAGCAACAGAAACGTAGAGTCCATGTCAAGGAGGGAGATTCTCGGCCAAGCAAGGGTCTGATGCAGTGCTTCGTGCACGAGTTCAAGGGGCTGGGCTGGGTCTGGACGTGGTCCAGGAAAGTTTAGGGTCATGAGGGGTCAAGTGGTTAAGGGCTGGAACGGTCCTAGACTTGGTGGAAGTCCTATTGTTCAAGGGAACTCACGTACACACACATGCAGCACATGGTCTCACTTTCCAGCATGTTTATGAGTGGGCCAGGGCTGGTTATTTGGGCTGGGCTTGGTCATTAGGGTCCCCCTAAGTGGGTTGGCTAGGTTTTGGCTCGAGGTGGTTTGGGCATGGCTCGAGTAAATTAGGAGATGGCTTGGTGTGTTCGATTAGATGTCAAAAAAGAAAATTTAATAAGTAAAATTGTAACCATGGGTCCACGGGGTGGTTCATGGCTCACAAGGGTAGATAAATAATAAAAATGTTATTTTAAAGTTTGGGATCAAAATAACGAGTTTTGGATTTATTCGGGATTTTTAATCGCCTCACGGAACGTTAATTAAAGAATTAATGGAAACGCCTAGATTAAGCTTAATAAAATTATGGAAAATTATATTTAAGCTCAAACAATTAATAAAAGTCTAAGTTTTTAATTTGAGAATTTTATATTAAGGTTTGGTTTAATTCAGGATTAAAACGCAGTAATACGTCATATTTAAAAATTAATTTAAAAGGAATCGATTTAAGCCAAATAAAAATATGAGAAAATTTATGTAGGCTTAAATAATTATTTGAGGCATGTTAGAGTCAATGTAATTAAGAAAATGTCAAAAGCGTGAAATTTTACAACTAGGTAAAACGGTCATTTTACACCCGAAAATTAGTAAATGTCATGGCAGTGTCCCGAATGTTGTTTTATATGCTAGTATGATTATTTTAAAAGTTTATGGATGTTTTTATGATTTAGTATGCCAAAATATTTATTTTAAAATATTTATTGATTTTTATATGCTAAAATGTTGATTTTAAACGTTTATGGAAATGTATACGATTTAATATGTCAAAATTTTATTTTAAATATTATGATTTAATATGTTAAAATGTTGGTTTTAAATGTTTATGGATTTTATGATTTAATATGTTATGATTTATTCTTTTAAACGTTTATGAGTTTTATGATTAGACGAAAACGTTAAAAGATATGTTGCATACTTGGTTTAAAAGAAAAACGATATTATATGCATGTTTTTATTAAATGATGGAAATACAAAATGTTGAAGGACGTGAAGGAATTGTGACTAAATACGATGATATGTTGGAAATATCGTAAGGGTTATGGTCCCAGTGAGAGCCCGACGATCGTATTTCCTTGGATATATATACGAATATGAATACGTTAATATGTTAATACGTTGGCCAAGGCTCAGTTCACTGGTGAGAAAGTCGCTGGTGTCCCCGCCGCCCAATACTATGGTTTTATCTAGATGAATTCATCGCTCAATACGAATACGAATACGAGTCACAATTACGATCTGAATTCAACAAAACACGAATATGAATATGATTATATGAATATGTTGATATGAATATCAATACAAATACGAATATGTTTATGTTTATATGAAAATGTTTATGTCTAAAGTTGATGCATTATCATGAAAATGTTTTTATTTAAAGTTTATGCATCATGAAATGTTTACGAAAATGGTTACGTTTAAAGTTTATGCATCATGAAATGTTTACGAAAATGGTTACGTTTAAAGTTTATGCATCTCATGAAAATGATATTTTAAGTACAAGTATTTTTACGGTGCATGTGTTATGTATATGTATTACTTGTTATCAAGATTATGGTGTGTTGAGTCTTTAGACTCACTAGGTGTGATTGATGCATGTGATTATGATATTAATATTAATGGATGTCTTGATGGTTGACTTTGCTAGACTGAAGGTGCACATAACCCGAGGACCGAGTTTTTCGCACTAGTTATGATTTATAATTTTAAGTGATACTAAAGATATTTTTACGACGATTTATTTATGAGTGATTTTTTAGAGGATATAGTATGTGTTATACTTTTCAAATAATGTTTTTAGGTTTGGTAAAACGTTTGACGATTTAAAATATTTTCCTTTGATTTTTTAATGTTAGTTAATTGTTTATTTTTAAAATGGTACAAAGTATTTTCAAAAAATATATATATATATATATATATATATATATATATATATATATATGTAAGAGGGAAAAAAAATTTCTAGCACATTTTAAGCAAAACGAATAAGCAGACGTTTCAATAGCAACTGGTATTCGTGAGACATATACTGTAAGGGCCTGAGATTGTAGGTCGATAGAATGAAATTATGAAGTGTTGTAGGAAATGGAGACCGCACCTGCGACTTAGACAGAACCGCATCTGCGGTTGTTTAATTCTGAATTTATGAAGGTGATGCCGAAGGGACACCGCACCTGCGGTCCAAGTGAGAGTGCACCCGCTGTTGATGGGCAGTAAGTTGGGGATTTTTGTACGAACTACCAGCGCACCCGCGGTGCAGAAGTGACCGCACCCGCGGTCGTCGAATTTGGAAAATTGAAAGGGAGGCCGAGAGCTAGGCGCAACCGCGGTGAAATGCTACCGCACCTGCGGTGCGACGTGTTGATTGAAAAATAATAACACTTGTCCTAGGCCATGCATATAGGTTGAGTTGTCTTCACTTCCTTCCTTTTCCAGCAGCAAAGGCCGAGAGTTCATGAAAGAATTCTCCAAGTTTCTTCTAGCTTAGAAATTAGCTTGTGCAAGATCCACTCATTCGATTTTAATTCCGAGTTCAGATTTGTGTTCTTTGCATCATAAGCTTCAAAAGGATGTAAGTATGGTTTATTTTCAGCATGGTTCGATGTATATATGTTGGAAGAAATCAGATTTGATTTATATTTTGTGTTCCCATGATTGTGATGATCGTAGAATTACAAACGAATCGAAGAACGGTTATGATATGAGATTGTTTAGATTTCCAGCATATATGTGTATGAAGTTATACCGATTTAGAGGGCATGATGCATATATTGTGATGATTATGAGTTGATGATATGGTTCTTGTGTTGGCTATTTTTATTGAGTTGATCGGTATCGAGAAACTACGCCGTTATGCCGTCGAATTGTATCAAGATTAATTATTGATTCATACATGTGTTGAATTGAGTTGTGGATTGATATTGGACATTTCAACATTGTCATTTCAGAGTTGATATTGTCTGATTCGCCTTCGAGATTTCGACCTAGATAAAGACTACGACAAGAAAGGTATAATTCATGTGAATTCGGGAAGATACAACTCGAATTAGATTTGATTTGAGTTTCCGAAAATCACATACTAGATTGTTGTTTATATCTTGTTATGCTTATGCTTTGTTTATAGATGTATATTCAAGCATTAAGATAGGAAAATCATTGGCAGATTTGCCAAATTTCTAGATGTTCGGTGTTATCGACGCATAGGAGCAGATTTACTCCGATTGTAGACATTCGATACAGACAGGACCGAAGTCTAGGAATAAGACGTACCGTCACCCCAATTAGGAGGGTAGGTGGCAGACTGTGACATCTTATTCACAGCGGGATCCCTAGAGTTAGATACGAGTCGAGTCCAAGATCTGAATTGATTTCAGTTGCATGCTTATATTGATTTGGTTTCACAGATTATGGAACCTATTACTATTGATTTTATTCATAATGGTATGTTTCATGATTTATATTGTGTATATGCATGTATACCATGTTTTATACTAGGATTTGTTCTCACCGGAGTTTCCGGCTATTGTTGTGTCTGTATGTGTGCATAACGACAGGTGGGACAGGATCTGGGTCGCGACAGAGATGAGAGATCGAGATAGCGTGGAGATTTCGGGCCAAGAAGATGGACTAGTGATGTAATACTAGACATGTATTAGATCCTAAACACTAGTAGAATACTTGTAGTTGAACATGTGAATGTTATTTGGAGTTCAATAATATGACAACATTGTGTATGGTGTATGATTTATATACATTAGTTTATAACGTTTAAAAGAATTCTTTTTTATGACCCACATTCTCTAGAAAAATCCAATTAATCCCAAAAAATGAATTGAGTTAGAGCCCGGGTCCCCACAACAGGTGGTATCAGAGCAATAGATCCTTTAGACTAAGATAGAGTAGAATGAGCGGGGTAGATCGAGTCGTCTTCCTTGCTTTTCTTGTGCTAGCATGATTTATTGCTTTCCCTATTACATGTTGTCTTGTTATCTGAGTTGATTTACAGCATGTATTCGCAAAAACTGAATCAGAACCGATTCTGGATCAGAGGTATATGATCAGAGGAGGGCTGAGACAGACTGTATAGATTGTGTATTAATCTGTTTGATATTCAGATATGCCGTCTCGACGAGTACCGCAACCAGCAGCAGGCCGGGTACCAGAACAGGGTAGTACATCCAATGATCTGATGGATGTGACTGCTACACCGATGGAAACTTTGCTGAAAAGGTTTCAGTCATTTCGACCACCGACACTGAAGGGCACAGAAAATTCAGTGGAGTGTGAAAGTTGGCTCGATGATATAGAGATGTTATTTGAATCTCTTGACTACCCCGACGAGCGACGAGTGAAATTGGTTGGACATCAACTGCAAGAAGTAGCAAAGAATTGGTGGTTGACTACGAAAAGAGCATTGGAGCACCGTGGCACGCAGATTACTTGGAAGGTGTTCAAGACTGAGTTTTATCAGCGATTTTTCCCCGTGTCCTACCGAAAAGACAAAGGTGCTGAATTTGCCAATTTGAGACAAGGACAGCTAAATATTGAGGAGTATGTTTCTAAGTTCTCTGCATTGCTCCGATTTGCTCCTCATGTCGCAGACAATGACGAAGCCGTTGCAGGATCAGTTTATCAATGACCTGAATCCAGAAATCTTTAACTTGGTGAATACCGGTAGGCCCAATAATTTTGCTGAAGCATTGAACCGTGCCAAGGGGGCAGAAGCTGGATTGCTTAGGCAACGAAGCACTTCCTATGTCGCTCCTACTCCGAGAGTGCCACAACCTTCATTTAAACCCCCTCCCAGATTCGAGAGTGGTGGTAGCAGCAGCGGGAGAAAAGATCAGCTGAAAGCAAAGGGAAAATAGTTCAAGAGATCAGGGAGCAGTTCGTCGAGCTCCAGTGGGTCACGACAGAGAGGTCCTGGCCAGAGTACAGAGTATACAGGTGTGTATTGCAGTTCTTGTGGAGGTAGACATGCCACCGAGCAGTGTCAGGGTGTGATGGGCAGATATAACATATGTAGGCAGCAAGGACATTTCGCCAAAGTCTGTCCACAGAAAGGTTCACAGAGAATTCAGGGTGCAGGGTCATCTGGTTCAGTAGCTCAGCCTGAGAGGCAAGCTTCATCTGTTCATTCCTTTCAGCCCACTCCTACACAGACACAGCCCAGAGCCAGAGGTAGCCAAACCGTGAGCCAGCCTCCCAGACAACAGGCTCAGGTCTTTGCATTGACAGAGGAGCAGGCCCAAGATGCACCGGACGATGTGATCGCAGGTAACTGTTTTCTTTGCGGTTATCCTGCCTATGTATTGATAGATACAGGTGCATCTCATACATTCATATCAGAACATTTTGCATTATTACATTCATTGCCTGTCGAAGCATTAGCTACGGTAGTGTCTATTTCTTCTCCGTTGGGAAGTGTTCTTATATCTGTGACTTCAGTTAGACATTGTATACTACAGTTTGAAGGTCATGAGATCAATTTAGATGGTATTGTGCTTGGGATAGCTGATTTTGATTGTATTGTTGGGATTGATATGTTAACCAAGTACCGAGCCACTGTAGACTATTTCCAGAAGATTGTCAGGTTCAGACCAGAGATGGCTGACGAGTGAAAATTCTACGGTAAGGGTTCCAGATCTCGGATTCCCTTAGTATCCGCTTTGACTATGAGTAGATTGTTGCAAAATGGAGCAGAGGGGTTCCATATATATTCAGTAGATTTACTGAAATCGAGTCCGTCATTGGCAGATCTGCCAGTGGTACGTGAGTTTGCTGATGTATTCCCCGACGAGATTCCAGGGCTACCCCCAGCCCGAGAGGTAGATTTTAGCATCGATCTCATTTCAGGTACTGTTCCTATATCTCGAGCTCCCTATAGAATGGCGCCTATTGAATTAAAAGAATTGAAAGAACAGCTCGAAGATTTATTGGCCAAGGGCTACATCAGACCGAGTGTATCGCCTTGGGGTGCTCCGGTATTATTTGTTCGAAAGAAAGACGGTTCGATGAGATTGTGTATTGATTACCGACAAATGAACAAGGCAACAGTGAAGAACAAATATCCGTTGCCTCGTATCGACGACTTATTTGATCAGTTGTAGGGATCCTCTGTCTATTCCAAGATCGATCTGAGATCTGGATATCACCAGCTGAGAGTCCGAGATGTTGATATACCGAAGACAGCGTTCCGAACCAGGTATGGACATTATGAATTCATTGTCATGCCTTTCGATTTAACGAATGCTCCAGCGGTGTTTATGAGTTTGATGAACCGTATCTTTCAGAAGTATCTAGATGAGTTTGTTATTGTTTTTATTGATGATATTTTGGTATATTCCAAGAATGAAACTGAGCATGCCGGACATTTAAGAACTGTGCTGCAGACATTGAGAAATGAGAGACTATATGCTAAATTGTCGAAATGTGAGTTCTGGCTGAGACATGTTGTCTTTTTGGGTCATATTATATCTGGAGACGGTATTTCTGTGGATCCGAGTAAAGTTGAAGCTGTGATCAGTTGGCCGAGACCGACTTCTGTGCCAGAGATACACAGTTTTATGGGTCTAACAGGTTATTACCGACGATTTATTCAAGATTTCTCCAATATAGCGAAGCCGATTACCCAGTTGACACAGAAGAATGCGCCATTCGTGTGGTCTGAAGCTTGTGAGTCTAGCTTTGTGGAGTTGAAGAAACGACTGATCAGTGCTCCAGTATTGACGATATCTGCAGGTACTGGTGATTTCGTTGTATATTGTGATGCATCTCACAGGGGATTAGGCTGTGTTCTTATGCAACGAGGACATGTGATCTCATATGCCTCGAGACAGCTGAAGCCACACGAGATTCGATACCCAATTCATGATCTTGAATTGGCGGCTATCATATTTGCACTAAAGATCTGGCGTCACTATCTCTATGGCGAGAAATTTGAGATCTACTCTGATCACAAAAGCCTGAAGTATTTATTTTCTCAGTCAGAGTTGAACATGAGACAGCGTAGATGGCTTGATCTACTGAAAGACTTTGATTGCGAGATCAAGTACTATCCAGGGAAGTCAAATGCAGCAGCGGATGCCTTGAGTCGAAAGGTATGTTCCCTATCCTTATCGACGATAGGTGTTTCAAAGATGATTGAAGATTGCTGTTTGTCTGGATTAGCATTTGATACAGATAGTAGACCACTACGACTTACTACGATTCAAGTTGAGCCAGATTTGATTATGAGAATTAAAGAAGCACAAAGAACATATCAGAATGTTCAGAAATCGATTCAGATAGTCAGGTCAGGGACATTTGTCAGAATATCATGTATATGATCATGTTTTGTATGTGAATAACCGTCTTGTAGTGCCAGATGTTTCAGATTTGAAACAACAGATATTGTCAGAAGCGCACTGTAGTCGGTTCGGTATTCATCCTGGTGGCAGGAAGATGTATAACGATTTGAAGACACAGTTCTGGTGGAAACAGATGAAGTCAGACATTGCAGAATTTGTGTCTAAGTGCTTGAATTGCCAACAGGTGAAGGCCGAGAGGAAGAAACCCGGAGGTCTACTTCAGAGTTTATCTATTCCTGAATGGAAATGGGATCACATTTCCATGAATTTCGTTACGAAGTTACCACGATCATCCCGGGGCTGTGATGCGGTTTGGGTCATTATTGACAGATTGACCAAATCAGCATGCTTTATTCCGTACAGAATGACGTACCGACATGATCAGATGGCTGAGATATATATCAGAGAGGTAGTCAGATTGCATGGTGTGCCAAAGTCGATCGTATCAGATCGTGATCCACGATTCACTTCTCATTTCTGGCACAGTCTGCAGCAGGCTTTGGGTACGACATTGCACCTGAGCACTGCATATTATCCCCAGACGGACGGACAGTCAGAGCGGACTATCTAGACCTTAGAGGATATGCTGAGAGCTGTAGTGCTAGACTTTGGCATTAGTTGGCAAGATTCACTAACACTTTGTGAGTTCTCGTACAACAACAGCTATCAGATGAGCATCGAGATGGCACCATTTGAAGCTTTATATGGCAAGAAGTGCAGATCTCCTCTGTATTGGGATGATATATCTGAGGTACCAGAACTTGGACCTGACATGATTCGTGAAATGACTGAGAAGGTGAAGATCATTCAGAAGAGAATGAAGACAGCATAGGATAGGCAAGCCAAATATGCGAACATCAGACGAAGATCGTTAGTATTCGAGCAGGGAGACAGAGTATTTTTGAAGATTTCCCCTTTCAGAGGCGTTGTCAGATTTGGCAAACGCGGGAAGTTATCTCCTAGATACATCGGTCCGTACGAGATTCTTGAGAAGATTGGCGATCGAGCATATCGACTTGCTCTTCCTCATTCTTTATATGGGATACATGACGTTTTTCATGTATCGATGCTGCGTAGATACATGCCTGATGCTTCTCATGTCATTCAGCCTGATGAGGCCGAGCTTGACGATACACTGAGTTATTTTGAGCAACCATTACAGATTTTGGATCGAAAAGAAAAGCAGCTCAGAACGAAGACTATTCCACTAGTGAAAGTCCAGTAGAGTCGTCATGGCATTGAAGAAGCGACTTGGGAGACAGAATCAGAGATGAGACAGAGATATCCCGAGCTATTTTCATGATGTGAGTATTTATTCAGTTTTGATTATATTGCATCTTATATATACCTTGATTGAGTACTTGCGAGTTCGAGGACGAACTTTTATCTAAGAGGGGGAGAAATGTAAGGGCCTGAGATTGTAGGTCGATAGAATGAAATTATGAAGTGTTGTAGGAAATGGAGACCGCACCTGCGACTTAGACAGAACCGCATCTGCGGTTGTTTAATTCTGAATTTATGAAGGTGATGCCGAAGGGACACCGCACCTGCGGTCCAAGTGAGAGTGCACCCGCTGTTGATGGGCAGTAAGTTGGGGATTTTTGTACGAACTACCAGCGCACCTGCGGTGCAGAAGTGACCGCACCCGCGGTCGTCGAATTTGGAAAATTGAAAGGGAGGCCGAGAGCTAGGCGCAACCGCGGTGAAATGCTATCGCACCTGCGGTGCGACGTGTTGATTGAAAAATAATAACACTTGTCCTAGGCCATGCATATAGGTTGAGTTGTCTTCACTTCCTTCCTTTTCCAGCAGCAAAGGCCGAGAGTTCCATGAAAGAATTCTCCAAGTTTCTTCTAGCTTAGAAATTAGCTTGTGCAAGATCCACTCATTCGATTTTAATTCCGAGTTCAGATTTGTGTTCTTTGCATCATAAGCTTCAAAAGGATGTAAGTATGGTTTATTTTCAGCATGGTTCGATGTATATATGTTGGAAGAAATCAGATTTGATTTATATTTTGTGTTCCCATGATTGTGATGATCGTAGAATTACAAACGAATCGAAGAACGGTTATGATATGAGATTGTTTAGATTTCCAGCATATATGTGTATGAAGTTATACCGATTTAGAGGGCATGATGCATATATTGTGATGATTATGAGTTGATGATATGGTTCTTGTGTTGGCTATTTTTATTGAGTTGATCGGTATCGAGAAACTACGCCGTTATGCCGTCGAATTGTATCAAGATTAATTATTGATTCATACATGTGTTGAATTGAGTTGTGGATTGATATTGGACATTTCAACATTGTCATTTCAGAGTTGATATTGTCTGATTCGCCTTCGAGATTTCGACCTAGATAAAGACTACGACAAGAAAGGTATAATTCATGTGAATTCGGGAAGATACAACTCGAATTAGATTTGATTTGAGTTTCCCAAAATCACATACTAGATTGTTGTTTATATCTTGTTATGCTTATGCTTTGTTTATAGATGTATATTCAAGCATTAAGATAGGAAAATCATTGGCAGATTTGCCAAATTTCTAGATGTTCGGTGTTATCGACGCATAGGAGCAGATTTACTCCGATTGTAGACATTCGATACAGACATGACCGAAGTCTAGGAATAAGACGTACCGTCACCCCGATTGGGAGGGTAGGTGGCAGACTGTGACGTCTTATTCACACCGGGATCCCTAGAGTTAGATACGAGTCGAGTCCAAGATCTGAATTGATTTCAGTTGCATGCTTATATTGATTTGGTTTCACAGATTATGGAACCTATTACTATTGATTTTATTCATAATGGTATGTTTCATGATTTATATTGTGTATATGCATGTATACCATGTTTTATACTGTGATTTGTTCTCACCGGAGTTTTCGGCTGTTGTTGTGTCTGTATGTGTGCATAACGACAGGTGGGATAGGATCTGGGTCGCGACAGAGATGAGAGATCGAGATAGCGTGGAGATTTCGGGCCAAGAAGAAGGACTAGTGATGTAATACTAGACATGTATTAGATCCTAAACACTAGTAGAATACTTGTAGTTGAACATGTGAATGTTATTTGGAGTTCAATAATATGACAACATTGTGTATGGTGTATGATTTATATACATTAGTTTATAATGTTTAAAAGAATTCTTTTTTATGACCCACATTCTCTAGCAAAGATCCAATTAATCCCAAAAAAGGAATTGAGTTAGAGCTCGGGTCCCCACATATACTGGCCTTAATCAAATTGGAACTTTGCAGCAAGCTGGCAAGATGCGTTGGAGTTTTCATTTTGAGTCGATTTGCAGTATGATAGATATGTACAACTATGTGATTATTGTGGTTTAGTACACGGTGGAAGAAACATCTTCGAATTTATACGGGGGAAGCTACATGTTCTTTGATTGAATTGAGATAATTTGATTTCGTATTTATATTATAAATGATGCATAAGATTATGGGGATAACCGATTTGCTTTGTCGAGCTTTGTAAGAAAAGTATTAGACATTTTAAATGCAATGGATTTTGTCTCAACTACAAAAGACTTACTTCATATTTTGAGAGCAGAATGTTATGATATTCTTCTAACGATTGTGCAATCAGTTTGTGAAAATAATGGCATTGAGAACCAAATATGAATGCCTGTTATAGATCTGCTACAGGAAGTTTGTGTCATCAAAGAAATTCTATTACATTTGAGCTCCATTATCGTTTTGATGTGTTTCATACTACAATAGATTATCATGTTTGATAACTCAATAACAGATTCAATGATGGGGTTATAGAACTTTTTAGACTTAACTCTGCTTTGGAACCTCGAGACAACTTTAAGTTGTTTATTGTTGATGATATTTACAATCTTGCATAAAAATTATATCTCATTGATTTCAATGGGCAAGTACTACATTATTTGAGAAGTCAGTTGGAGCATTATAAATTTGATATAATTATCATGAAAGGTTTCAGAATATCTCTACAATTTTTGAATTATGTCGACAATTAGTAGAGAATGAAAAGACACAACATTATCATTTAATTGAAAGATTGATTCGTCTTGTTTTAACACTTCATGTTTCTACTGCAACAACAGAACGATCATTCTCAACTATGAAACTTCTTAAAACTTTTCTCCGAAATAATATGGAAGATGAGTTCTTGACAGATTTTATGATTATCTATATTGAAATAGAGATTACAGCAAAGATCGACACCGATGCAATAATTGATGAATTCTATTTTATGAAAAACCGCAGAGCACAACTTCAGTAGTTTATATCTTTTTCGTGTCACTATGTAATTTTTGCAGTTATCATTAAATATTTAATAAGTGTTTTTTTATTATAAATTAGTATTTTACCATATTTTAATTTTTTAATATTTAATTTATACTATTTTATTTTTGTTATCAATAAAATAGCTCAAGATGAAAAAATTTCCTCACGCCTCTGGATCAGTAGTCTATATTATCTATTAATGATATTATTTTACATGAGTCTATTAAAAAACTACTTTTTATATAACATCATATATTAATTTGATCTGAAAAATCTTTATTTTTTTAAAAAATCGTCACTAAACTAATTACTAGAAAAGTAAAACAAATTATATATATATATATATATATATTATATATATTCCCTGTTAAGCGTAGAGAATGATGACGTACATAAATCTCTTGCCCTAACACGGTTTCACACACACAATTGTTCAATCACACTCGAAAAATGGCATGCTTGCACGATCACAGCTGCGAGGAGCACGATTGCTCCTCCGATTGGTCTCTTTACAAACATGTGGATTTATCTAAGGTTCGAATCTTCTTTCTCGATCGTGTTTGCTCCTGCTTACAATGTATATATTTGATGGTTTGTTCCCTTTTATTGATTTCTTTTGTTTCGATATTGTGTTGTTAGTTGTCACACTCTACTGCGTCTAACAGTTCATATTTCTGTGGGTTTCAATAATACATAGTATGCCTATCACAGTGTCCGAATCGAATTAGGAATGCAGTAGCCTAAAGTTCGTGCTAAATGTGTAGAACGACTTGTCTGTACTATCATTTGGCCTTGTTCTAGTTCCAAGGCAAGGTGGGCTGAGGTTTGATCAAGGCAATAAAGTCCAGTTGTAGTAGAAGGTGAGAAATGAGAATGTTAAAAGGGGGATTGTGTGAGGACATTTATTCTGTCTCTATATAATTTTTGCTTCTGGATATACCTCTGTTTTAATAGCTATTCTTTGTGAACGCGCGTAATGTGTATATTTACAAAAATAAAAGATATTTCAAGGACTTTTATAGTGTTCCTATGTTGGATTTTGCGTGCACATGCAAATAACAAGCGTGCACCTTTTTTTTTGTCTTAGGCCTAACTTACGACATTATATCATTTATTTATTTATCATTGAATCTTTTGATCACGAATCCCTTAGATTGATGTTATAATCCTGTTTTATATCAAAGAATAATTAGATGTCACACTTTAAGCGTGAAATGAATGAAAAGTTTTACTGCCCCCAAGGTTTCTGCATTGAATGAAGCTGTTTCTGGAAGTGTCAAGTCGGTATTCAGAGCTTGGGAGCAGCGCCTTAATTCTTCAGAGGTATTCAGCATGTGGTTACGTCAAGTTGCAATGATCTCTGTAGTTCCTTCCCTTGTGTATGCCAGTAGTATCAAATATTATGTTTTTTTTATCTAGAAAACTGCATGAACTTGGGCATCTTCTCTTATAACAGAGTACTAGTTTGTTGTTCTTGAATACGATTCACCAGGTTTTAGTCAATATGGATTCAATTTCTTTCTTTGCATGACATGCTAGAGCAGTGTTCGAATGTATGCGATGCACATTTGGTATAATGATCAGATGTGTGAAAACATGGCACCATGAAGGCTTATACTTTCAATCATTTTTACGCTGGTTTAAACCATAACAGGGTCACCTGGAAAGCAACGACGGCGATCCGGAATTGATTGTATTTATTCCGTAAGTGTTGATGTCTGTTATACTAAATAAGACATTGTTAATATTTCCTTTTATTTTTAACTAAGAAACTAAACCATGGAGCCAGTAAGACAGAAGAACAACGTGCCTAACAGAAAGTTTTAACACGGCAGCTTTATCTATTATTGTGATCTGTTTCATCATCCTTTTCCTTGTTGGCTTGATCAATATTTATTTTTTCTACTTGTAACTCTTCTAAGTTAATTTTGCTAAATTTTTATTAATCTTTTCGCTAAATCTTGTGTGTAGATTTACATCGGATGTTAAGATCAAGAGCATTTCCATTGTTGGTGGTGCTGATGGGACCAGCCCTTCAAAAATGAGAGCGTGAGTTTGTGCAAGCAACATCTGTTTTTGTATGAATTCCTGATTAGGTGGTTAAGCTGACAGATTTTTTATAATATGAGCTATGGTATTAGAGAGTCGTGGGATCATAGCCACCCTAGTTTTTTTTTTCACTTAAATGTTGATGTCCCTGGACCCTGAACCTCCTTTTTGACACTTTAATGTTCTTTTAAATGCAGATTTATCAATCGGGATGGTATTGATTTTTCAGATGCTCAAAGCATGCAACCTGTGCAGGTGTGCTTTCGTTTGCTTTTTTAAATGGAACGTCCACATAGTAGCGTACTCGAATAACTTATTTGCTCACCTTAGGAGTGGGACTTGGCAGAAAACTTGCAAGGAGTTTTAGAGTATCAGACAAGGTAAAATTTACTTCTGCTTTTGGGGGCAACTCGTTGATATTTTTTAACTAATTCTTTTACATTTCTGCATTTCTTGCAAACATAATCCTGAAGCACAACGAGGGTCATTTGTCATCAATTTTGACTTTTCACTGTCGTATTGATGCATCAAATCAGATATTCAAGATTTCAAGGCTTGGGAAACATCACTTTACATTTCCCAGATAATTTTGGTGGTGATACAACTCAAATACATTACATTGGGTTGAAAGGGGAAGCAACTCAGGTACTTTTGCATGCAAAAAAAAAAATGTCCATATCACATCCATTATCTTACATGATTTGAATCCCATTTTTCTGCAGCTGAAGAGGGATGTGGTCGCAACAATCGTCTACGAACTAATGCCAAATCCTTCGGATCACAAGTAAATTTCATGTTACTTCTTTGTGATTTTTTGTTCGTCTTCTTGGATGGATTTAGGTATTGAAAGTAGTGTTGAAGAGAGACGACTACCTCCCATCATCTTTGGTTGGATTTGGTTCATTTTTAACTTGTAACATAACCTTCTTTTGTTGGATGTTTTTGCAGAACGAGGGCAGACACAGGTGGTGGGATTTCACATGTGGAATAAGACAAGTCCTCAAGTTATATGGAGAGACTTCTATAGATGTAGAACTAAAGCCAATTATGAGATTTTGGAAATGAAAATATTTACAATCAAGTGATTAAATAAAAACTCCATTTTATTAACATCTGTTAGTACGCGAGAATTTGGTTTTCCTGCCATGATAATGTTGTTTTGCAAATGGAGATATATATACATACATACATATCAAACAATGTTTTATTGAATTAAGCTATTATTGACATATTAAATTTTACTATGCCATGATTCGATAATTTTAGGCAGCGTCCCACAAAATTGTAGCGTAATTTATTTCTCTCCTTGTTGAGAGGCCTGCGGTTTTCTCTCCTTGTTGAGAGGTCCTCGTTTTCTCTGTATTTCCTTACCTTACAGATCTTACACAAATATTTATCTCCAAAGTAAATATCTCCATGGAACGGTTCATGGAGAACTTGACTCTGTCAAAGGATGAGGAAGTTATCATTGAGGAAAACACTATCCCCATCGAAGGCTCTGACCAGGAACTCTGCTTGGTTGGACGATTCCTTATAGATCGGTCCATCAATTTCAATGCCATGAAGAATCGACTGGCCAGTATATGGAGATCAGGTAAAGGGATCTGTATAAAAGAATTAGAGGGCAATTTATACTTATTCCAGTTTTTTCACAAAATTGACATGAAGCGAATCCAAGAGGGTGGTCCCTGGTCGTTCGACAACCATCTTCTTATTCTGCATAAATTGGAATCGGGAGAAATACCATCTATGATCGCCTTCCACGAGGTGGATTTCTGGGTTCAAGTGTTTGATTTACCAATTGGGTTTATGTCGAAAAATATTGGAAAATTACTTGGAGACTTTATTGGTAAGTTTGTTGCATATGATATCAGTAATAATTCTTCTATATGGCGCAACTTTATGAGGATTCGGGTTACAATTGATGCTACCAAGCCACTGAAGCGCTTTAAGAAAATCCGGAAACAAGGAGGAGACTGGATGATTGTAAATTTCAAGTATGAACGATTAACTCAATTCTGCTTTATTTGTGGATTACTTGGTCATACAGATAGGTTCTGTGAAAAGATTTTCAGCACCCCTGAAGATGATATTAAAAAAAATGGGGAATCTAGCTCCGTGCACCGATAAGGAGAAATGCAAATACAGAGGGTAGTCGATGGCTTCGTGATGATGAGTCCCTCGGTATGCCTGGAACTACTGATGAGGGGCTCGGCCAAGGTCATAGACATCGCTGCAGTTTGAATGATGATGCCAATATGGAAAGAAATCTGAGTGGCGCAATGAATGGGAAACAACTGGCAATTATGGATGTGGCTATCAATCAGCGGCAAAACAGGACGAATATTACGGAGGATTTTCAGAATGCTTCTCAAAATAATCCAAATCAAATCAACATGCATGATTCGGAGGACTACATAATGGAAATAATTGAGGAGCGCAAGCGAAGGCGTGGGCCTGAATGTTCCATAGATCCACGGGCCCCTATGAATTTGGATCCTCAAACAAAAGAAGCTGAGGCCCAACAGGTGACAACAACAATGAATAACCCAACAAACTCTTTTTTATCGGCAGGCTCTGGGTCCCAGGCCTGCCAGGACCCATGATAATATTAAGTTGGAACTGCCGAGGATTGGGCAACCCTAGAGCAGTTCCTGTCTTACGTGAGTTAATCAAAACTCACAATCCTGATATTATTTTCTTATTTGAAACTCTTGTCCATGCCCATAAATTAGAAGACATGCGGATAAAGATTGGTTATGAAGGTTGTTTTGCTGTAAATCGAGACGGCCGTAGCGGGGGAATTGGCGTATTTTGGAGACGATCTTCTACCTGCCAGATGCTTACTTTCTCAAATAATCATGTGGATATGGAAGTTGTGAACAATGATGCAAACCGTTGGCGATTGACTGGTTTTTATGGCTATCCCGAGAGACATAGAAGAAGAGAATCATGGCGCCTGCTTCAAACCATTGCTGCTGCATCTAATTTGCCATGGTGTGTTATTGGAGATTTCAATGATTTGCTGCATACTGAGGATAAAAGAGGTTTGGTGGACCACCCAGAGTGGTTATTCAGAGGGTTTCGAGACACTATTAATGAGTGTGCGCTTCAAGAACTCAAGCTACAGGGGTATCCATTCACATGGTTCCGATGCAGAGGTAAGCCAAATGCCATTGAAGAACGTCTTGATCGCGCTTTTGGCAATTCAGAGTGGATGACTCTATTCCCAGAGGCCCAACTACTTAACCTTATTGCATCTATTTCGGATCACTCACCCATACTACTCAAAACAGCACCTCCTGAAATCGTTCATCGTACAAGAAGGTTTTGGTTTGAAAACAAATGGTTGAGGGAACCATGATTTCAGGACTTGGTCCAAGATAGTTGGGAGACAGGAGTAAGCCAAGATCTGCTACCGAGACTTCAATTATGCTCTGAATTATTGTCCTCTTGGGGGAGACAGAATCTGGCAGCGTTCAAAGGAAGCATAACAAGATATAAACAAAAGTTGGAACAACTTCGAAATTGTCATGATCAAGAGTCAGCGGAGGAATACAATATAATAAGAAACAAGATGATCGATCTCTTAGTGCAAGAAGAAGATCATTGGCGCCAGCGAGCCAAGTCTTATTGGTTGAGTGAAGGGGATTTGAACACAAAGTTCTTTCACTCACACGCAAATGCAAGGAGAAGGATGAATAAAATCAACAGATTGCAGGATGAAGATGGCATCTGGTACGAGGATATGACAAACTTATCTCGGATTACAAAGCAGTATTTTGTTGATCTTTACTCAGCTAGTAATGGCCACTATGATCCTGTATTGAATGTGGTCAACAGTACTATCTCAGCAGCTGATAATGCCTCACTAGTTGCACCGTATACTCTTGAAGAATTCAAAGAAGCTGTGTTTCAAATGCATCCAGATAAATCGCCTGGACCAGATGGCTTTAACCCGAATTTCTATCAGAAATTTTGGCATTTGGTGGGTCATGATGTTTACAGCACATGCAAGAAGTGGATGGAGACAGCTTCCTTTCCAGCAAGCCTAAGTGACACCAATATAATCTTGATCCCGAAATGTGAGACACCAACATCGATGAAAGACTTCCGCCCAATTTCTCTCTGTAATGTACTTTACAGAATTATAGCAAAAGTGCTTGCCAACAGATTAAAGAGAGTTCTCCCAAAAGCAATATCCATACATCAATCGGCTTTTATGCAAGGAAGATCTATAACAGATAATATCCTTGTTGCTTTTGAGATTCTGCACCATATGAAGCGGAAAACGAAAGGTAAGTTGGGTGGTGTGGCACTGAAAGTGGATATTAGTAAAGCATATGATAGAGTAGATTGGGGATATCTTAAAGGCATGCTGATCAAAATGGGGTTTGACGCACAATGGGTTCAGCTTATTATGGCGTGTATAACCTCTGTTCGCTACTCTGTTTTGCTGAATAATCAAGATATTGGCCCTATCCAACCCCAGCGTGGTCTTCGACAAGGTGATCCACTATCGCCTTACTTATTTATTTTATGTGCTGAGGGACTCTCGGCTTTGATTTGCCAGGCAGAAAGACAGGGAATGCTTCATGGCTATAAGATATGTCGAGGAGCGCCAAAGGTGTCTCATCTTTTATTTGCAGATGATAGCTTCTTTTTCATCCGATCCACAACTGATGAAGCTCGAACAATGCGGAATATACTTACTGCATACCAAGAGGCATCTGGGCAAGCCATAAACTTTGGTAAATCAGGTATCTACTATAGTGGTAATGTTCACCTTGATATAAAAAATGCTATTTCATCAATTCTTCAGGTGACATCTACACTAGATACTGGGAAATATCTTGGATTGCCATCACTGATTGGGCGAAGGAAAAAAGCGATATTCAGCTACCTAAAGGAGAGGATTTGGTCACGCATTCAATCTTGGAGGAGCAAACCACTAACCAAAGCAGGCCGTGAAATACTTATAAAGGCTGTGGCACAAGCTATACCATCGTACTGCATGAGTGTGTTTCTGCTGCCAGTGTCCTTAGCAGAGGAAATCCAGAGGATGTTAAACTCGTTCTGGTGGGGTTCTAAGAGAACAACCCAAAGATGTATAAATTGGCTATCATGGGATAGATTGAGTGTAAGGAAAGAGAAAGGGGGTCTTGGTTTCAGAAATCTCCACGGCTTCAATCTTGCAATGATAGGGAGGCAAGGTTGGTCCTTCATTTCCAGCCCTGATACGCTCGCAAGTAGAACTTTTAAAGCTAGATATTTCCCTAGAGGGGACTTTCTTTCAGCCCAACTGGGCCATAATCCAAGTTTTGTATGGAAAAGTATCTGGAGCTCAATCATTGATGAGGATAGGGTGCCGACAGAAGATAGGAAATGGAACCAATATAAATGTCTGGAATGATCCTTGGCTACGAGATGATGCAAATTTCAGAATACAAACGCCTATAATCTCTAACATGGAAGAGCTGAGAGTATCGGATTTGATAAGTTCAGACCCTCAACAATGTGATATTGGATTATTACATGAATTGTTTAATGACAGAGATGTCAAAGCAATATTGCAAATTCCGCTGCAAGAGACCAACTGCCCAGATTCTTGGGTATGGCATTATAGCAAGACTGGGAAGTATACTGTTAAGTCGGGATATTGGATTTGCTTGGAGACTAGTGCTTTGAGTGAAGAAAATGGAGTGGCAGGAGAATGGGGGAAGATTTGGAATTTACAAGTCCCACCTAAAGTAAAACACTTTTATGGAGGGCAACCAGAAACTGTCTCCCAGTTCGAGCAAGTCTTCAACATAAAGGTATTCAAGTTCCTCTTACATGCGTTCAGTGTGGGGGTGATATTGAGAATACCTAGCATATATTTCTTACATGTCCAGTTGCCCAAAGCTGTTGGAGTGAAACCCAATTCGTGACAAGTATAAATTCCTGCTCATCTCAAGTTGAAAGCTTTGTAGAATTCATATTTATGATGCTGAACTCACTAACCACTAAAGAAATGGGCATGGTTGTTATGATTTTATGGAGCTTATGGAGACAACGGAATGAAAAACTGTGGAACAATCAACAGAATACACCTACATAGGTGGTGCATTTTGCACTACAGAATTTGTATGACTGGTTGCAAGCAATTGGAAAAAAGAAAGTATTGTATCCCAACTCCAACAGTGTTGATACCAGCTGCAAGAGATGGCATAAACCTCCTGCTTCCTTCCTAAAGTGCAATACAGATGCTGCTTTGTTCACCTCGAGCAACAGGTTTGGACTTAGTGGTGTGCTGCGTGACGAAAATGGAGAGTTTATAGCATGCCGAATGCAACACAACGCCGGAAATCCTGCTATAAAGGAATGTGAAGCTCTTGCGCTACTCCAAGCTATTACCTGGATCAAGGAAATGGAGCTTGCAAATGTGATTTTTGAACTTGACGCGAAAAATGTTGTCGATGCCATAAAAAACCCGACAGATGATGATACGGAATTTGGATTTATTGTGCGCCAATGCAAATCTCTTTTAAATCAAGGAACGTCGTTCTCGGTTCAGTTTGTTTATAGACAAGCAAATGCAGCAGCTCATGCCATGGCCCGAGCGGCTCATTTATATGCTAGTCCTTCTACTTATTTTGAGATTCCCCATTGTTTAATTGAACATTTGGATGAAAGTTGTAGTTCTTTACATGCTTAGTGAAATTTCCTTAAAAAAAAGTATTTTAATAAAATAAATATTTTATTTATATTTAGACTATTAGTTACTATATATAATTTTAATAATTCAAATATGAATTATTGTATTTATATTGATATATTTTTTGATTTATTAAATTTGTATAAATAACTATAATTTTGTGCAAAATTGTTTCAAAAACATCTCTGTATGTTTTAAGATAATATAATTTATATTTCACATTATTGACAAAGGTATAAAAAAACATAATGTAAATAATTTAAATTTACTAAAAATATTAAATTAAAATAAGACAACTCAATTATCTAAATATATAATTTTAAAATCGAAAAACAAATGAAAATTATAGAAAGCTACATCTTTGAAAATGATAAATAATGAATCGATTGAATTTGTTTTTAAAACTTTATAAACGATCATAGTACTATAAAATCGAATCAAACCATTTTATCATGGTTAGGTTATTTGGTTAGACATTTATAAACCATAATTACGTAAAACCGAATCAGACCGACCGTTGTCTACTCTAGAAAAAACGCGAAAAAAGACGGTGAACCCGTCCTAAAAACTGTTTTCACGCTCATCCGTTGACATTGAGTATGCACAAAATTTCTAAAATACAGAAGTGTCAGGTGCAAATGGACAAACTTGATTGAAAAATAATAAAAATCTAATTTTATTGAAAAATGAAAAAAATGATGAAAATTGAGGAAAAATCAAGAGGTTGATCATAAATGTACATGAAATAAACTATAATGTGTGTATCAGAAATTAGTGTTGTGCTCTGGTGTTGTCAACACGAGTGCACAACATGCAGCGGAAATTGATTATTCAACACACACATAAAATTATAATAAACAAACACCAGATTTAAATTATGCACAAGTGTGAGAGTGACAAAACTAAATTTCTTAACACTCCAAGGAATTATAATGCATCAAAATAAACCAATACTAAAAACTAGATGCATAAAATAAAAAACGTTTTTCTTAAAACCAAACGAAACCACTCTTCAATCAAAACTCTGCGTCGGTGTTGTTCTTGAGTGTCGTCAACATCTATCAGCAACACGGTAAATCTGTGAATCAATCACCCAAATTCTTCACACGAAAATCTTCAATACTGAACTAATGTTTGTTCAAAAAAACTCCAACAGCTCTCATGCACTGCAAAGTGATCACACGATCACATCAAAGCTTATCATCAAAATAGGCTTGGCTCTCATTTTTTTCTTGTATTCAAGAACTCCTCAGCCGACCTCTCTCAACCTCACGAAAAAGCACACAAAAAGCTTCACACGAAAAAGACTCTATTCTCTCCAAAATACTCTCTACGGCCATGAAGTACTCTATATATATATATATATATATATCATATTTGACCTAGAAATACTTCCATAAAAGAGTCCTAGAAAAAAATGAAAATAATATTTTCATTAGATATAAAACTCTTTTTAACGAGTATAAAATATATTGGAGATAAAAATCATATTAAAAACAAATAATATAATATCTAGATATAAATCAACCAATATCTTATCATCTACAAATAAATCAAGCAAAATTTCATAATCTAGAAAGACAAAATTTTAAATTGATAATATTAATTTAGCAAAAAATAATAAAAAAATAAAATATTCCTTTCTATGTCAATGTGTATTTTGTTAATTGTGAATGAATTAGGAGATGAGGTTCGCACTCAAGTTGTTAATGAGAATTCTGGACATAAAATCACGATCTACAAAGATAATACAAATCTATAAAATACAAATGGCACCAGAGATAAGAATAACTTAAATCCACTATGAAATATGTATTGTCATCCCATTACATTTCAACTCATAGGACAAAACACCACCAAAATATCAACATTACCAAAATGCATTGTCATCTCATTATATTTGCATTCACAGGACAAAACGTATGCTTCAACCAAAATCTCAACAGCCCCAAAGTTATACCTAAATATCAACACCACCAAAGTTAGAATCCTAAACCATGTCATCCCATATGAACAGCGCCAAAATTACGCCAAAAATTTCACTAACAAGCATCACCAAGCACTTGCAATGCCACTGCCAATGGCACTTGGATTTATTATATTTGTATGAGAACTTGCACTTCCACTTCCACTTGCACTGCAACTGCCACTACAACTGCCTATTGCAGCTGCACTACTGCTTGCACTTGTATTTCTTGTATTTGTGTGAGCTTTTGCACTTGTAGTACACTCCAAATTCAACCAAGAATAAAATGATGAAGTGTTTATGGAGACCTTGTAACATACAAGTAAAAAAATTCCACTTACCCTTGGACATCTATTTGATACTCCAGTTGAAGTTGATTGAGAGAAGTTCTTAGGTGGTTGTGCTTCCTGCCAATATTACGTAAATTATGTGCATCAATACTTGATAAGATTATATTTGTCAATTACCTTCGAGTGTGATTGTGATGTTGTAGTTGAAGTTGCTCTGGTATAATGTCTCATCTATATCCTTGTTGCAGCAAGCTCCAAATCATACTAAGAATGAAATGATGATGAGTTTATGGAGATCTTGAAACAAGTACAAAAATTACACTTACCCTTGGATGTCTATTTGATGCTCCAGTCGATCTAACAACCTAAAATCGATTCTCAGAGAAGAAGTGTCACCATCAAGCACGACAATTTCACCATGTCCTGAAGAACGAATGCATATGATGGCTCTGAAAGAAAGTTGAAGGTAATTATAAATGACGATAAATTTTTTTCTTTCGATTGCCAAAGTTCCAATCTTTTGTGCCAATTTTCTCTGATGAGAATAATCTTTACTCTTTCCAGTTAAGTGATAAAAAATTTGACATGTTTTTTGGGATTGTGTTGAACATGGTGTGTTTGCATATTGGCAAACCCATATAATATGCATATATACATAGATATGTGTGCGTGTGTGTGTTAATATAATACGAGGTGTGATAGGTATTTTAACGGGATATCAAGTTGCAATCTTGTGCGCTAATTTTCTATGATGAAAAGATTATAGACTCTTTTTAGTTCAGTGATAATCAATTTTCATATTTTTTGCAATTGTGTGGAACATTGGTGTGTTTGCAGATTGGTAAACCCAAATACACATAAAAAGAGTTGTAATAGGTACTTTAATGGGACATCAAGTTTCATTCTTTTTGTGGTAATGATCTAGGGTGAAAAGATTATAGACTCTTTTCAGTCCATTGATTATACTCTTTTCCGTTTTAGATTGCTTCTTTCGATTGTCAAAGTTTCAAACTTTTTGTGCTAATTTTAGTTTCATTTTGAAACTTCATGGCTTAACAAATGAAGTATGCAAGTCTATTGATATTACTCATCTTACGTTTTGAAAGAAATAATTTATTCCTTAATTATATTTTACTTTTAAATAATATTGTGCATTAAATTATGGAGTTTTGTCTTTCTGAACTAATGTATTTATGATAAGACTCTAGATTTGATATATTTGTTTAAAAGAGATCATTTACTAATGAAACTTTGTTTCCATATTTGGTAGGTATCTATCCAAGGAATAATATGTAGGCCAAAGGGAGCTTATGAATAATAGAGAATAGATGTTGCAGAACTAGAAGATGAATAGACAGAGTTGAGATGCCCCAAGAGAGAAATAAAAAATCATAAAAGGCTCAAGTCTCATAGCATTGTTATATTGTTGTGAAGTGCTGAAGACACTCAATCACAACAACGTGTTAAATTGTTGCTTGAGAACTTACTATTGAAAGAGATTTCAGCTTAATATAGTTTACATTCATAGTTGTTTGGTTATTTTGGTGATAGATTATTTTTGTTGCTTTTTACTCCATCACTCTGTTAAGTAGTAGGCTTTCTTTATTCATTAGTATGCTTTTGTGTAAACTACGTTATTTTTTAATGAATCTTTTGCACTGAAGCACCGCGGAGTGTACACTTGTGCACGATTATTTCCGTTTTTAATTTATTTATCAAGATTAATTTTGTGTTAAATTAAAACACTTCAATGCATGTTGTATTCAAGTCTTACAATACTGCAAATAACACATACATTTGATATACACAATTCATAATATATTTAGTACTTTTATGTCAAACAATCTTTTCAATTGGTATAATCGAGGGAATGAAGGAAATAATCAATCAAATATTAAGATGTTAGACTCGGTTAAATGCAGAGAATGTTCTGGTGTTGGACATTATACAAATGATTGTGCTAATAGACTTCGTAAAAACAAAAGAATGAATGTCTCCTTAAGTGAAGGAGAAGCTGACGAAGAACAAGAATCCAGTGAAGGGGAAAAACACACTTCTTTGTTTGCTCTATTGAAGGAGAAACGTTCAATGCAATTTAATCACCAAGCATGAATACCTTTCCAAATTCATCAAGCCTAAGCTACCTCAATGTGACGACCTCCACTAATTCAAGTGATATGGAAACCCAGGACATGGATGAAGAAAAAGTTACCATGTACATAAATTGTATAAGGAACTGTATGATGATTGGATCAAAAGAAACAAATTGAACTCGATTCTCCCAAAAGAGAATACAGAGTTAAAGGGATGTGTGTCAAGACTTGAAGTTATTTTGAGTATGAAGGACCTGGAGCTGTGTAAGACCAAGGCTAAACTCGAAAAGGCAACAAAGAACCTTGGCAAATTCAACTCGAGTTCAACCAAATTTTACTCCATTTTGATGATGGGAAAAGACGGTAAAGCTGGTCTTGGGTTTACAATAGTGTGTTTGAGTTTGGAGAATCTTCCAACTCTAGATCACAACCAACCGTTTTTGTGAAAGAGAATAAAGATAATTCAAAATTTCCAAAATTTACTCCTTCGGTCAAGATTCTACCAACAAAGAAATTAGATTATGTTCAAATGCCAAAATGAAGGAAGCGTCGTTTTATGTCACTCATGTTTTAAGTCCGGTCACATCAAACCTTATTGGTTTAAGATGTAAGACTACTTGAGCTGGGAGGCAAATCGGATTTTGCACAAGGTGTCCCACAACACCAACCGCAACACCTTCGCTAAAAAACTTCAGTGAAGAATATTTGGGTTCATAAGGCTGAAATTTGGTGCACTTTTATTTATATATCTTTGAAAACTAACATTACAAGCATATGATATTTCGATAGTGGGGTTTATGCTACATGACAGGTTCAAAGGACTAGCTCATTGATTATGTTGAATTAAATAGTGGCTGAGAGACCTGTGGAGGTAGTGCAGAAATGAAGAATTTTCGGTAAAAGGACACTGAACGTTGATAAAATCCCTGAACTTTACAATGTCATTCATGTCGAAGGACTTAATTCCAACTTAATAAGAATTTTTCAATTATGTGATTATGAATTGCATGTTAAGTTCGATGAAAATGATAGTAAAGTTTTTTTGATAAAGCTAATGCATGTGTTATGGCAGGTACAATATCTTCTGACAACTGCTATAAAATGGGAGAGGAACACACCTGCAGATATATGAAGGTAATTGAATTATATTTGTGGCATAAAAAATTGGGTTCTGCCAACTTCAAAACCTTATATAATGTTGTGTGAAATATGTCTATTCTAACATCTGGAATAGCATATTTTTGTGGATCATGTCAAAAGAAAGCAAAGTCGTGTGCCACGTCAAGTGTTGCAACACTTTGGCACAACATGTTGCCTTGAACTATTGAATATGGATCATATGAGTCCAATGAAAATGGAAAGTTTGAGATATAAAAAGTATTTATTTGTTTGTATTGATGACTTTTCACGTTTTACATGAGTAAATTTTCTTAGAGAAAATTCAGATACTTTTTATGCTTTTAATAAATTACTTGCAATGACTACTGTTAGGATCGATTTGAGGAGAAATCGTTGAGCTACAATAGCTCGGTTCTTAAAATATTAACACCGATGAATTAAATCGAGTTTGATTTTCAAACCAAGCGGAAGACACTCAAAATAATCTTTCGTAGAAACCGATTAAATATTTTGTAAAGCATTTAAAATTTATGCAAGTTAAATGAGTAAAAAATATTTTGGTTGAAGCATTTTATCAAACACTTAGTATGCAATAATTTTGTATTTGAAGAACACATAAAATACTTCAACAATGCATCCTTGAAACAATGGAAATGATAAGTAAATGCAATAAACAAATAGACACGAATTTGTTTATGGATGTTCGGAGTTTTCAAACACTCCTACGTCACCCCTTCTTCCCATTGGAAATGATTCACTAGAAGACTTTGATTTATACAACACCTTGTACAAACCCATTTGAGCTTAGGACTTATCTCTTGTCTAACTGAAACTCCTAGCACTCAAGATTGCAGGACAATATCTCACAATCAGCATATTGTTTAATGTCTCATATGCAAAGACTACAAACACAATGTTTTACGTCTTTGTGTAAAGACTCACTCAACTAATATTTGAAGTTCAACTCTCTTGTATATGTGTGAGTGATTGTGTGTGGAGAATTTATCCTTTACAGTGTACATCTCAAATGTATCCTCACACAAGGGCTTGTGCTCTCAACTAGCTGATTTCTTCATGCTAACTGGCCATGCTTTGAATCCTCTTCAAAAGCTTTTGTTTGATTTTCAATATGTTGTATTTATAAACCCCAACAATGATATATACATTAGATACAAGAATATGACCGTTTAGAAAGTTTCTGTACTGTTTCTGAAATTGCAACGGTCAAATTCGTCTTGCTGGACATTTTTCTTACTGGTCAACTCTGGTCAACTCAACTGGTCGTTCAGTTCAACTGGGCAGCAGTTGGTTCAGTTTAGTTCAGTTGGTCAGCTGCTGGTTCGGTTCAGTTCAGCTGGTTCGATTCAGTTCAGTTGATCAGCAGCTGGTTCAGTTCAGTTGGTCAGAAGCTGGTTCAGTTCAACTGGTCTTCAGCTGGTCTGGTTCAGTTTTAGGCTGATTTCAGTTTGTGCAGAACCAGTAGCTTCATCATCATTTATCAGCATCTTAAGCTTCGAATCAGACTTTGACTTCTGAAGATTATTTGTATATCTTCGTCTTATCTTTCCAACGCAAACTGAATCGCTTCATTCCAATAAACGAGCTGAGAGATATGACTAAAATACCGCAACTTCTCATACCCAACTGATTGCTGTTTACGTGAAATCAATTCGGTAATTCAGCGATCAGTTAGACCTTAATAACATCCGAATTCGCCCAACTGACGTGAAATACGACTTGTTCCAAATTGCGTTTTCTGGTAAGTCCAATTAACGGAATGTCATTTTAATCATCTAGTTGAGAGATATCATCAAAATACCAAAACTTGCCAGAAATCTCAATTGTACAGAATTCAGTTTCAGTTTGCTTCTTGTTTTAGTAACTTCACACTTGAATAAATATATTAGAAACACAATAACAAGTTTTGTTAACATCAAAATCAAGATAGCAAACATGAAATGTTCCAACAATCTCTCCATTTTGGATGATCACAAAACTTGGATAAACAAATGATTCAACTAACATATTTCTCCCCCTTTTTGTGTGAATCAAAAAGTCACATTTTCAAAACAATTTTAAACAAAATTTTCTCCCCTTCAATATTTAAAAATAACTACTCCATTAAAATTATAATGAGTTCTCCCTCTATATTTTTGAAATTTTGAAAATTAAAAAAGAAGAGGGATAACTAACCAATTTTCTTCATGGCTCATTTTCTGCTGCAGCACATATGCTCTGCCTTCAACGAATAAACTATATTTTCTCAGGCATAACTAGGCTGCAAATTTTATACCGCTATAAACCTCTACGAGTCTAGTTTGAAACGCAAAAAGCGGTTTGTCATTTGGACACTTGAGCAAGGAGATATGTCATTTTTCCTACGGTCGATGCAAGCTGAATGAAAATTCAGTTTTGCATATATATGTTTAAAAAATCTGAAATTTTCAAACTTTAAACATCAAATCAGTTTAAATGCTCTTTCAAGAACAATCCGCTCTAATATCAATTGTTAAGATCGATTTGGGGGAAAATCGTTGAACTACAATAGCTCGGTTCTTGAAATATTGAACACCGATGAATTAAATCGAGTTTGGTTTTCAAACCAAGCGGAAGACACTCCAAATAATTCTTCGTAGAAATCGATTAAATATTTTGTAAAGTATTTAAAATATATGCAAGTTGAATGCGTAAAAAATATTTTGGTTGAAGCATTTTATCAAACACTTGGTATGCAATAATTTTGTATTTGAAGAACACATAAAATGTTTCAACAATGCATCATTAAAACAATGGAAATGATAAGTAAATGCAATAAACATGTAACGTACCGTACTTTTAACTACTTAAAATTTGCGAAAAATTTAAAAAATTTCTTGAATAAAAGGTGAACCTTCAAAATTCGATAAAATAAGCTGTACGTCCCAAAAGTAGTTGCAACAAAAGATCTAAAATAAAGTTTCCCCAAAAGCGTCTGATTAAAATCTCATAACTAGTAACATAAATCAGAATATTTTGATCATTTCAAAAAGGCTTAAAACATGGGCGGTCCTCGGGCCTAGCCTCCTGCTCAGTCCAAGCCAGCTCCTTGGTCTCGACCCCTAGTCTCCTCCAAGTCATCTTCACCTGTATCGATCAAGTCTAGTGAGTCTAAAGACTCAACACGTATAAACTGGAAGTAACGAGTAATACGTAATAAAACCACATGCAACTTTAAAATTAGAGCGTACATACATGAACTTGAACTTGCGCTTAATCTTGAACTTACATGCGTACATACATAGACGTGCCATAAAAATAAAACTTTTCTTAAACGTGCTTGCATACTTGAACATGTTTGAACATACATAACTTCATCATTTTGTGTAGGGGCATGTTTCAAAGCAAGTGACCCATAACATAAATCGCCTGATCAGACTAAACCATAGTGCTGGGCTGACAGGGGCGAATCCACTGCCACATACATGAGATCTCCGTTCATGCTTTAACGCTTTCCAATCCTGATCTAAACCCGTTTATGCTTTAACGGGGTGGAGAGATCCTCGGCCACGTTCACCGACTTCCAAACCCATTCATAAATTGGTCACAAGACATTTAGCATACCTCAAAAAAACATGAAAATATTTTCCTTTGCACGTCGAACATACTTACTTGGCGTTGAGGGATTCGTTGGATCTCACTTTGGAGCCACTGCTGCACACACTAACATGAATTCAACGCTTACATTGCATAACTTAGACGTAGGTATTCGTACTCACCACTGAATCAAGTAAATGGCTTATGACATTCTAGATCCCTCGGGACTTGACCTCGATTAATAATCATACTAAGCCATGGTATAGAACCCCAAAACAATCTCAAAAGGAACCCTAAACTATTCCCAAACAGGAGGTACACGGACCCCATTCCCAGGTCCGGCTCCGGGTCAGTGTAGGTACTGTAAAATGCGTAATGAAGGAAAGGGAAGGCACGGACCGCGTGCCTAGGTCCGTGTAAGGGTCCATATAGACTCGGAAAATTGGCACTTTGGAAGGAGCAAAGGCACGGACCCCATACCTAGGTCCGTGTCCGGGTCCGTGTACCCTCGGTGAAAGCAAACCAACGAAAATTCAATACATGTGATGCTCAACATTCTAAACATGTTTGTACGGACTATGACCCTACGGCTCGAGACCCATCCTAGGATACTACTACATTGATACAACCCGTACAAACACCCCGAATCCACGACATCCAACCTACGACACGATGCAACACAAAAACACGGGACTTGACACCAAATCGCTTCTTACGACTTCTGATGAATTCAAGTGCCTATCGACACTAATCGGTACACCAATTACCAACCCAACATCATACTAACATACCTAAATACAGCAACGATCACCCGTCGATCTCCAACGAAGCCTGCAACAATAAAACTTCAAGAACGCATCAATAACAAATTTTTTCCAGAAACGCAGTTTGAGCAGTCCCACGGAAATTATCATAACTCTCTCAATTTTTATCCAAATATTTTGAATTTTATATCAAATAGAAGGTATCGAAAAGCTTTACAATTTTTGTGTTGAAAGTTTCCTCAGAATCACGATCGAAAAATCGCAGTTTTAAAAAGAACAGTAAATTTCGAAATTTTAGATCTAAAAACGTTTCAAAATCGATCCAACATGTTTCTGCCCAAACCTTGCACATCATACATGGATTTTACGCATAAAAACAACACAACACCTACTATGACATGATCGACGCAGAAAAGAAAAGAATATACGTGCCTTATGACGTTAAAGTTTACCGAACCGACGATACCGAAGCGGAGATGGCGCGAGAATTGATCCGGGATGATTGTGGCGCTAAAATCCTTGAAGGAAACACACGAAAATTTGCTGGAAGATGGAGAGAGAAGGGGGCGGCTGCTCCCTCTACTATGAACCCTAGTTTTTTTCTCTCAAAATAAAAAAAATCTGAATAGTGAAGTGTGTGTGTGTGTGTGTTTAGTCGTTATTTAGTGTGTGTAAAAGTGTGTGCGTGTGATTAGTGTTAATTAGGAGAAAAATTTACTTAATTAATAATTAACAAGCTAATTTAAAATGCTAACTCTCTCCTAATTAATAAAATCTCTAAATTTAAAATAACTTGCACAAGTGACATAACTTTTAAAAATTTATAAATCATAAAATAGCTAAATAGATAACTTAGATTTTAAAATTCTAAATCTAAATAAATTATTTAAAATGCTTCATTCTTAACTTAAAATAAAATACCACGTTTTAAAATTACCAAAAATCGTCACCGGTCTCTTTTCCTCGATCCCGCCTCGAATAATCGCCTAAAACATGAAACTCGAGAAATATTTTAACGTGCATCACATAAACGTAAATAATTTAAAGTAATGCGTTTAAATAGATCATGCACCACTAAGATTCATTTTAAAATTAAATAAATGCGTCAATAATTAAATAAATGCATGAGTTATACGTGTACTGAATTTGGGCTCTACAAAACAAATAGACACGAATTTTTTATGGAAGTTTGGAGATTTTAAACACTCCTACGTCACCACTTCTTCCCCTTGGGAAGGATTCACTAGAAGACTTTGATTTATACAACACCTTGTACAAACCCATTTCTGCTTAGAACTTATCTCTTGTCTAACTGAAACTCCTAGCACTCAAGATTGCAGGCAACACCTCACAATCATCATATTGTTTAATGTCTCATATGCGAAGACTACAAACACAATGTTTTATGTATTTGTGTAAAGACTCACTCAACTAATATTTGAAGTTCAACTCTCTTGTATATGTGTGAGTAATTGTGTGTGAGGAATTTATCATTTACAGTGTACATCTCAAAGGTATCCTCACACAAGGGCTTGTGCTCTCAACTAACTGATTTCTTCATGCTAACTGCCCATGCTTTGAATCCTATACAAAAGCTCTTGTTTGATCTTCAATATGTTGTATTTATAAGTCCCAACAATGATATATACATTATATACAAGAATATGACCGATTGGAAAGTTTCTGTACTGTTTCTGAAATTGCAACGGTCAAACTCGCCTTACTGGACATTTTCCCAACTGCTCAACTCTGATAAACTGGTCAACTCTGCTCAACTCAACTAGTCGTTCAGTTCAACTGGTCAGCAGCTGGTTCAGTTCAGTTCAGTTGGTCAGCTGCTGGTTCGGTTCAGTTCAGTTGGTTCAGCTGGTTCGATTCGATTCAGTTGGTCAACAGCTGGTTCGGTTCAGTTCAGTTGGTCAGCTGCTGGTTCAGTTCAGTTGGTCAATCCAATTGGCGGAATATCATTTGAATCATCCAGTTGAGAGATATCATCAAAATACCGAAGCTTGCCAGAAATTCAGTTTGTGCAGAATTATGTTTCAGCTTGATTCTTGTTTTAATAACTTCACACTTGAGTAAATATATTAGAAACACAATAACAAGTTTTGTTAACATCAAAATCAAGATTGCGAACATGAAATGTTCCAACAATTATCAATCTGCACAATTTGAGGGTTAGTAAAAACAGACTGACTACGATAAGGAATTTGTCACACTTTTCATCTTTGTGGGACGAAAAAAGTATGACACATGAGTTCTCTGTCCCTAAGACCCCTCAACAAAACAGAATTTCCGAATGAAAGAAGAACTTTGCAAGAGATGGCTCAGGTCATGTTAAGTTCTAAAAATATTTCAAAACGTTTTTAGGCTGAAGCATTAAACATAATATGTTATATTTCCAATCATCTATATTTAAGGAATGGTTCAATGATGACATCCTATGAGATCATCATGGGAAAGAAACCAACCCTAAAATATTTTCATATTTTTTGTTATGTTTGATATATGTTAAATTCCAGAGATCAAGTGGCCAAGTTTGATTCCAAAAGTGACAAATATTTTTTCCTTGAATATTCAATTAATAGTCAGGTATATCGAATGTTTAATTTAAGAACTAAGACAACTATGAAATCCATTAATGTTATGTTTGATGATCTTGCAGATCTAACAAAAAATACGATTGAGGATCAGGTAGATGATCTGCTGAAAACATTTAAGTCAACACGGATGTTGTGTCCGATATTGTAACACCCAAGAAAAACCTCCAGTGAGTTTAACAAAATCTGAAAATGATGTACAAAGCAATGAAACATTGAATAATGATGATGATGCGAACAATATTGGGAAGGACATTCTCAGAAAAATCCAGAATGATCATCCATCATCCCAAATCATAGGAGATGTACACGGAGACATGCAAACTCGACGGAAGGAGAAAGCTGACTGCTGAAAGATGATTGAGTTAGTATGCATGACTTTCGTATATTTTCAGGCAAGACACTCGTGATTTGTTTCAAACTTTGAACCAAAGAGCGTTAATGAAGCTTTAAAAGATGAATTTTTGGCGAATGTTATTCATGATGAACTTTAATAATTTTTCTACAATGATGTGTGAGATTTAGTTCCAAGGTTTGAACATGGTAATGTGATTGGAACTAAATGAATTTTTAAGAACAAAACTGATGAATAAGAGAATGTTATTAGAAACAAAGTACAGTTGATTGCTCAAGGGTGTACGGAAGTTGAAGGGGTGGATTTGATTAGATCTTTGTTTCTGTATTCAACATAGAGTCAGTTCAACTATTTCTTGCTATTGCATGTCATATGTGGATTAAGATATATCAAATAGATGTGAAAATTACAATTTTTAATGACATTTTAAAAGAAGAAGCTTATGTGAACCAACCACAAGGATATGAAGATCCACATCACTTGGACCATGTTTACAAGCTGAAGAAGGCATTATGTGGAGTGAAACAGCGTCCACGTGCATGGTATGGTAGGCTGACTGAATATCTGCTCAACATAGGACTCAAACGAGATGAGGTAAATAAAACTATTTTCAGTCAAAGGTTAAAGAATGATATTCGCATATGTTAAATTTATGTTGATGACTTCAATTTTTGTGCTTCTTCTTAGAAACATGTTGATCAATTTGTTGAGTGCATGTCTTCCACATTCAAAATGAGTATGGTAGAAGAATTAAGTTAAGTTTCTTCCTTGGATTCCAAATCAAACAATTTCATGATGGTATTTTTCCAGTGTTAAAGAAAGTATGCTAAAAATTTGGTAAAGAAATTTTCCAATGAACACAATAAATACATGAAAATGCTTATGGGATCTAGTGAAAAACTGTGCAAGGACTATGTTGCTGAAGGTGTTGACAACATCTTGTACTACAACATCATTGGCAGTCTTCTTCACTTAATATTCAATCACCATGACATAATGTTTAGTGTATGTTTATGTGCAAGATAACAAGAAAATTCTATTATCACTCATTTAAAGGCTATGAAACGAATTCTGAGATATATTACAGGGACTATAAATCTAGTATTATGGTATACAAAAGAAACTAACATCAATTTAGTTGGGTTTAGTGATGCAGACTGGGCTGGAGATATAGATGATAGGAAGAATACTACTGGAGGATGCTTTTGCCTAGGCAATAACTTGGTGTCATGGTACAACATGAAGCACAATTGTGTTTCTCTTTCAAATATTGAATCGAAATATGTGGCAGCTGGTGATTGTTGCTTACAACTTCTATGGATGATTAGATGGTAGAAGACTACGATTTCCATAGTGATACTCTCATTGTTTATTGTGATAATTCTATTGCAACTGAAATTTCAAAAAAACAGTACAACACTCTCAACAAAATACATTCACATTAGACATCATTTTATTCAAGATAGAAAAAAAATAATAATAAAAATGAAATATATTTGGACTGAAAACCAACTGACAGATATTTTCACAAAACCATTAGATTTCGAAAGATTTTTCAACCTTAGAAAGTCTCTCAGTTTGTGTGCATAATGATCACTCACTCATGTTGTTGTACATGTTGCAGCATTTATGACAACACCCAGCATGCATATGTTTTTATAGGATGCTAAACATATTACACTTAAGTAGTCATCTTGTTTTTTTTAATGTTTATATTGTGTGGCTGATTTTCTGGTATGCTTTTAGTTACTTTCGAAATCTCAATCAAGCAGTTGGCTGTGGTGAATACTCGGTTTTAGTCACAAATTAGTTGAAGTATGTTATTGTATTCCATGATCTTATCTCATGTGAAAAGTGACTTGGAGAAACTAGAGTAAGAAGAAAAAAAAAAATGGAAATACCTACGCAGAGAAGTCCAATGAAGATAGTTCTTCTAGTGTACTATTACTTCTAAAAAGAAAAAAATGCAGAATAAAATGGAAAAATCTACCTAGATGAGTCCAATGAAATCCATTCATCTAGTGTTGAAGCTACCACTTCTAAATCAAAAGAAAATCCATTAAAAATTTACTAGATTGAGAGTGCTCTAGGAGATGTTGTCAACACCGAGTACAAATATCTCACAATTTGATCACGGGTTTTTTTAAAAAATAATTTAAATTTAAAATTTTATTTCAAAACTAATTTGAAAAAAAAAATGGTTTCAAAACTAATGCAATCCGCGCTTAGTAAGCGCGGACGGTGCCTACGTGGAGCACAATTAAGAGAAACACATATTTGAGGCATAATTAAGATATGCATATTAATGGTTTTATGGATTTATCTTGATCAATGGGTTACCAAATTTTAATGTGTGACAAGTGGATAAAATCTTATCTTCCTAATTTCGAATATATTTTATTTCTAGTGGGTTGAGATGAAGAGGAGCTAAATCTAGATGGATATCTTGAAATAATTTTGCACTAGTTCATTTGTCACCATTGGATTGAAATCTGTGAATAGCCAAGCGTTTTTATTGGGTCAAATATTTTTGTTAATGTTGGGAGAAATTTGGTTAGACCTGATTGAATTGTTACAAATACGTGATGGGTTACTGCATTGTTTTTTAATTATTATTTGTGTTAATTGATCACGCTTCCCTACATAATTTTATTGTGCGCTCATCAATCTCATTCTTCCTTCGCGATTTCACTTTGTGCTCGTCTTTTTCGCGATTTCAATTTGTAGTATCTATTTATATCTCACAAATGGCAGTGGATTTGATCATCAAGACATTTGAACCGAAATGGTTGTAAGCATATGTGTTCCACCATATGTGGTAACACTGCCTACAGAATCTTCTACTGTCGAACCTCTTCAAATAATTGTGGTCGCAGAAGTCCTACTCCATGTTGAAGTCATTTCCCCTATAGAACCAGACTATGAAATTGATGCTGAAATTTTGTCGAATTTTGAGGTGATGGATGTGGTCTTTCATTTTCCTCCCCAGCCAAGACGATCTAAAAGACAGGCTAGCTGTGACCTGGATTTAATCCTTTCCAAGAAATACAAAGCATCTTCCTCCACTCCTACACTACTAGACCCAGACTTCTCATCTAGTAATGAAGATTTTGAATTGGTTGCAAGGCCAAAGATTGCTACTGTTGGAAAGAACACAACTCCTCTTGCTACTGATGAGAACATCAACTCTGTTTGTAAGACCAAGCGATCTTGTTGATTATGAAGAATCTCTTGCTGAATTCCTTCTTCTATTGAAAGAGGATAAAGTGTTGAAGAAAGCCTCTTCTGAGGTTGAAGAACCTGATGAAGAAATGTTGCAAGAATTCAATGAAAATTGCCTAGGAGATTCTGATAGTTCTACTTCTGATTCTGCTTCTGAAGAAGATTAGGTTGAAGATGATTATGCTGCAAGTGCCGATGATGAAGACAATGTTGATAAGGAAAGTGATGATGATGTTGGTGTTGCCAATGTTGAGGAAGATATTTTCAAACTACTGATGACATTGATAATACAGAATATGACTTGAATAAGTCATTCTCGACGAAATGTTACTATGAATTTGCCCTATCTTTGTGGCCCATGTACGCCAAATGTGGGCTAATTGATGAAAAGAACATTGATGCTGATGCATATGGAAGTCAAAATTTGACGTGGGCCTTTAGCTCCTAATAGTTATTACAATGCAATCTGATTAGGGTTAACTAATTACAGCAGAAAACGAGTTTAACTTTTCTTTACAATGAGCCCAAATCATTTTATTTGAATACTAAAAATAGTATTTAGTCTCACGTCATAAACATGAACACACGTAATCAAAATCAATCACATACAAACATCTCATATCCCCGGGACATGCCCCGGTATATAGATACATATACATATATACTGGGAACAAGACATAAACATAAAACCTCAGCCCAAGCTGTGGCTCCCTCCAGAAGTACCCTCTCCGGTCTCCTGATATCCTAGAGTACCTGCCATTGTCCACACACAAAGACAACAACAGCCCCCTTGGGGGTGAGCAAAGCTCCGTATGGAACAACCAATCATATATACCACAGATATCTAAACAATGATATATGGTATGCAATGCATGTATGTCGTGGAGGTATCAAGTCAAATGCCCATCTACTGAGCACATGTCAGAATCAATCGAATCGCTATCAAATCAATGCTCGAGCTGGCACACCGGCCTCAATAAGGGATACTCGTATGATAGCGTCGACAAAGCGCCATCAAATCACAAATCTCATATCCAATCATCGGGGCCACAAATGTCTATGCTTTACGGGTCATATAATACCAACATAGCAATTGTGTTCACAAACCCCAGAATCCAATCAAATCATATCAGGGTATCCAAGGATCATAGCTCAACGTGCATGTCATGTATCGATGTGTTAACAAAACATTTATTTTATACATCGATATCTCAATCTCAAGAATTATTCAACTAGACTCATATTGTCATTTATTATCATACTATATTGTTTTTCCTTTGCTATGTTATATCCTTGGCAACAACTTCTGTTGTCCCTATGGCATCTGGAGAAAGTTCTTGATATGGCATCCACACCCTTAATAAAAACATGGTACCTGGTAAGTGTATTAGTCACGTCTCTATGCAATTCATGGTCAAACCCGATGTATTCACTTGTGTTAGTTGTCGGTTAAATAAAATATCTCGGAGTTGCATATATAGACTTGGACAATCTTCTGTCCTTGAGCTAGCTTTTGAGGTTAGTTAGATTTAACTCTCAATCTTAACATTGGTATCAAAGCTCGAGTTTCACTCTTATGTGTTAGATAGTCCAATAGTTGGCCCGCCTGTTTTGCCCATATTTGAGTCATTTGTAAACTTCACGCTCCAAACGTTCATTCTTGGGCATGAGGAATATGTTAGTTGTCGGTTGAATAAAATTCGTGGGAGTTGCATGTATGGAGTTGGACAATCCTCCTCTTTTGAGCTAGCTTTTGGAGTAAAGTTAGGTCTAACTTTCAATCTTTCAAGAGCTTGCACTAGAACTTCTTTACCAATTTCAAACTTGCAGGTGACAAATACGCATTGGCACTCACAGCTATGACTACGAGAGGGCTTGGTGAAGACCAATTTTTAACAGGGGCAGATTTTATTCATGAGGGTGTGCGAATTACACTAGAAGCTAGGAAATCACTTACAGGCTCCAAGCCACGAGATTTCATGAAATTTGTGACTTCCCTAGATTTTTAGCTGGGTTAGTATTTTTGGTATATCAAAAATCTAAATGACGCGATGACCACAAAGGCATAGCAAGTATAGATAGATGATAAATGTTATGACATTAATGGGTTTTATGTGATTATACTTTTAAGAAAGTGGGACAAGAATTCCAAAGAAAACATTTTTCTATTGCAAAGAAGAGCATTTCCTATATGTTACAATATTGAAAACCTATGTGCAGCTGATTTGGATTTACATGATCGAGAATTCATCTTGGAGGCCGTCTAATTCTCCTTTAAGACTATGTTGCTGTATGATCATAACTGAAGCACTTACCGAAAAATCCGAGGCTGATAGAATATCTCCGATGGGGCCGAGCTCCGGGCACTCTTCCCAGTCATTCATTCCCACTGTCAAAATCGAATTCACCCTCCCGCCTCGTCCCACGATGAAAAGACCATACTGCCCTTCAAGCGACCTCAATGTAGAAAATGTCTGCCCAGAGTTAACAAGGTATTTTTCCATATATGCGACATGCCCTCCAGCCACATATCTATCATAGAAATCAGCAAAGCATTCATCATCAACTTTCATTTCTTCTTGATGCTCTGTGGTGTTGGATTTTGCAATTGTGATTCTTGATGACACGCTGTCTCCTGTGGCTTCTAAAAGGAACCTTATAACAGTAAGTTTCACACCTGGGTGTCGGTGCTACTCGACCCGCGTAGACTAGTGCTTCTCTGTCATCCTTGCCACCAATGAATATTACGGCCGCATGGAGAGATATGGAAGTTCTTGATATTATGGTCGATCCAAGTCCCCGGTCGACTAAAATTCCGACTGAGCACGGAGCATGACGAAGGATCTGTGGAAAGGTTTAAAAGCCATTAGGACACCAAAATGTTTTGCCTTTCAAACTTCAGTTCTACTGAAAACAATTTAACTATCAGTGTTTATATTATTCAGATCTTCTACACTACAACAATCCAAGCATTACATTGTAATAATCTAGTCACATAGCCAATGAGACTTGATAGTAAGATTACTGAGGAGAAAATTTTTAAAAAATTAGTAATGTAATACAAACATATTGTCACTTGATGAATGATGCGACTGGTTGCACGCCTTTGTTAGCTTTGCCACTGAATGGAACACTCGTACATAATACATACCTTGCGATTGACATGTCGAAAACCGGAATGGCCCAAATTCAGCCTACCACTGGCTTCTTGTTGCTTGTGAAAGGGCAGTATTATGAGTGAAACCATAAGATCCTCGGCCAGAATGCACACATCTTGATGCATGCTATTCAGAGTCGAAAGTGCAAAGATTCGTTTTGTGCTGATTCCATCTCCATGATCATTTAAATAAGCGTTTATTCAATTTGTTATATGTTCTCTCATTTCCACAACAGTTGGATCGGTGACAGTCACAGAATACCCCCCTTCACTATGATGTGTTATTGTGGCTGCTATTCTGTCTGTCAACTCTATCATGTCTGTAGCATAAACCATGATCCCTGGATCAGCAGCCCCTCTGGTAATTCCCATTAAATTTATGGCTGAAGAAACATTTTGTGGTCCGTGTACGCAAAGAAGAACACGAAGCTCGTTCGACGGATTAAGCCATTGAAGTGCCATTATTTGAGTTGGAGAGCGTTTTCTTGCACGTTCAATGATGTTAGCCACGACCAACGGGGTGTAGATTATGGTGAGAAAGGTCACAAACACCATAGCGATACTTGTTGAGATACTTGTGAGTTTCATCTGTGTTCGATTGCAAAAACAAACATTCATTTCAAAGTCAGATTACCTATTTATATGCGCATGTTTATAGAGCAAACCGCTTGAGCATCCAATCCTATGCTACCAAAAAACCAATCTGAAAAGGGCTTACAGTTGATGTCATTATAGCCAAATACACATGGAAATGCCCCTTGATTGTTAATAGCAAGCCAATGGCAATTGAATCTTTCCAGTGAAATCCCAACATTACCCCTGAAACCCATGAACCAATAACCTTTCCAGCAGTAGTAATCAGGAAGAGGAAGATTAACTTTGCCCATGTTCCTATGTGCGCTGCCCCAAACTGAGGCAATTGCGCTTCCAAGCCGACCCAAAAGAAGAAAAGTGGATTGAAGATGGCAGTAAAGAAATAGTTCACTTTACTAATCATCATTTTTGCTAGCCTCCCTTCCCTAGGCATGAATACTCCGGCCAAAAATGCACTCAACACACTGTTATAATTTGCCAGGATGGGTGAAAAACGAACAAACCATGACGATATACGCCACAGCCAAGACTAAATGTGAACCTTTCATTGGTTTTCCATCTGGATTTTCACGGTTCACCCAATTCATAATCACCGGTGTCAATTTCGCGGACAAAACTATCTCAATCACTAGCACCGCAGCCATGACAAAAACATCCTTCAACCTCCGATAAGCAAAACCCATGCTAGGATCAAATATTATAAAGCCAAAGCTAATTAGAATTGTAGAAACTAAGGCATTATGCACGCTAGCTGAAACTACAAATCTCCCGATATCTGATTTTCCTATCTTTAGGTCAGTAATTAGTCTAGTTAATAATGGGTATGCTGTGTCGGACAGAATGACAGAGAGACAAAGGTTGAAGGTGACATTTGGGACTTCGGGGATGCTAAGAAATGGGGTGACTAAAGAAGCCATAACAAAAGTGGTGAGAACTCCACTGCAGGCAACTTTTGCTTCTTTTGATGGTAAACGAAGAAATATGTGTGGATCGATTTCGAGGCCAACTACGAACATATGAAGAATCATCCCTCCTTCTACTATGTATTGAAAGGTTTTCTCCGTCTCTTCACCGATTGTATGTCTTCTAATTATCGGTAGATTACTTAAAAATAGCCCTACCTGAAATAATTCATAACAATCAATGATGGCTCTGGATCATAAGAATAACCATTACAACATTAATATTTCAAAAGCACTGGTGTATCTGACATGTGATCTGAAAATCTCGAGATGGATGCATATATATGCCATATCAACTCATCACGTAAAATAATAATGCATGCACATACTATGGATTCGGAGATGATACGAGGCTGTGACAGATTTCGCAATAGAATGTGGAGAAAATTGCACAAAAACACGATGAAGAAGAATCCGAGCATGTACAATGCGACGGTCGTCAAGGTCGTAGTTCGGCATGCAGCTGCGTTCGTAAAACTCTTGAATGCTGAATTACCGTTCCATAAATCCATCTCATCTTCTCCTCCAACAAAATTATGCAGAGAGATGGGACTGTTTTTTTCCTTGTCTGTTTCCTACATCTGTGGTCCATTCCTTTTGTTTTATAAAAATAAGACATTTGGTGCAATAGCACGCATGCAGATAATTTATTTAATCAATTTGTTAAACATTTTTACATAATATAAAACATACCCTACTTTTAATTGATAGATTTAAAAATCATCATAGATAGATTAGGGTTCCCTGCTCCTCGGTGTTGTTCCTCCTTCCAACAACCAACTCCTTAATTTCATGAAGGTATTCATTCACTTTTCACCACTCGTCAAAGCATAGCAAGATTAATATAATACTTCTTATTTTTTTAAATAGTTAAACAAAGAGTTAAAATTATCCAAAAACCCCAGTTGTTTTTCAAATTTCCAGTTTCTTTTTTTCTCCTAACCAACCAACTTATGATCTAAGGTCAATTAATTACAATGTCATAGTCAGACGTCCATTCCAACCAATCGTGAGTTTAAAATTCAACTTTTCTATATCCAAAATATTTGATGTATTTCGAGTGAAAAATTAAATTAGACTTGTCCGCACCTGTAGCGTTGCTTCCTTATACATCGTATATTTTGCAAAATATATCAAAAACCAAACAAGATCCAAGTCAATAGTCGAACATAAAAGCATTAAATTGTCGATCTTAATCTTAACAGCTTAAAAGCTTAAACCAACATTTGTGATCATCTCTCCCAATCAGCTCACCCACCGGGGGGAGAGGTTTTGGCAGCACCACCTGTCTGGGCAGTGGAAGGCGGTGGAATTGTGTCGTAAATCCCTAGTGAGTAAGTGCCAGTTGAACCATCAGCTGACTGAGCCGGGGCCTTAGAATATCCACTGTCATATGCGCTGTCATACAGAGCCTGTTGCCCGTAACCAGGTTGACCCGATGGCGGTGCTCCATAGGATGGGGGACCATAAACTGGCTGAGATTGTGGATAACTGGCCGATGGTGGTTTTTGTGAGCCCGCATCTGACTGCGCATAACCGGCCTGTGTGTATCCTGGTTGAGTATAGCCACCTCCCTGACCACTAGGTGACTGCTGTGGCTGTGCATAAGCTTGTTGACTGCTGGGTGGTTTTTGATCCAGAGGAGCACCAGATGTGCCATAACCAGAGAGTGGTTGGGTTACATAGCTACCTTGAGAAGACGGGGGACCACCATAACCGACCTGGTTGGAAGCTTGAGGATTATAATTTGTGCTGGGCTGACCACCAGTGTTGTACGACTGTCCAGATCCGGGTGCTTGATTGACATCACCCTGTGTGCCATACGAAGAGGGGTGGCCATCTGGTGCAGGATTTGAGACATTACCATAGGCAGCATTATACCCTTGTTGCTGCTGTTCGTATCCTGTTCCGACGGGATTGGGCTGAGGCTGACCATAGCCGGCACCTGCATGGTAGCCACCATAGCTAGCTTGAGCGTAACCTTGTCCTTGACTGTAGGAAGATGCGTGATTGTAACCATAATCCGAACCATCAGTAGGAGCACCAGGACCTCCCTGAGTTTGATGCTGCTGTGGAGGAGGCTGTTGGTTGTAGTAATCGTAGCCGCCGCCACCTTGTGCAGCTTGCTGATTTGGTGGAGCAGTTGTTGGGTCCCAGCCAGAGGCATATGCACCAGAAGAGGATTGAGGGGGATAACCGGAGTAAGGTGGTTGATTCATACCATACTGTGCTGATGGACCAGGATATGAGCCAGGATGGGAATAGCCATATCCAGATTGTTGCGTGGGTGGACCAGGAGGTGCCCAGTTAGTCAGAGGTCTAGCTTGATAACCTTGCTGTGGATACCCTCCTGCCATTGATGAATTTCTAGGACGATTCTGCAGAAGATTGTTTAAAATGAACCTAGGACAATAGTTGATGTTTTGTACTAAACAAAAATTGCATGATAAAATATAGAGAAATTACTAATTAGCAGCACAATCAGAGCAAGGTAAAATGTGAAGAAATAGAGATGTTGTTATACCGACATCAAATAATTCTTTTAAGCACAGTATATATGGGGCAGTTGCAACAAGACAAAGGTTAGACGCCTACATACCGTACTGGTTGGGTCGTACTATTGATTTACTCCTGCAGAAGCCCATCCTCTCCCTATTCGAAGTGAATGGGTACAAAGAAAATAGCATATACTATATAACTAGAATAATAAAAACAATGGAGGCCAACAGGTAGAAGAGGGAGCAAGGCACAAATATCATCCACCTCCATCTAATTAAATGAATAAGCAACTTGAAGTGGAATCAATGTGCTAATTTCGTGATGGGGTAAAATATTTCAATTTACTCTCTGGCTATAATTACAAATAACTCCCCCTCAATTGGACTGTCTTGAATGCATTACCAACAAGAATCGAAAACCTCCAAAGAACAGGAGGATAGAGAGCACAAAGTCACTTGAGAGTACAATCAAGGTGATAGAAATAATAAAGGAACCAACAATCAAAGAAAATATACCAGAAGATTGCCTACTTATAACATCCAATTTCAAATGCTTCAAACATTGCAATTCACAAATATCAATTAAATTGATCAAAACATCAACCAAGGAAAATGTAAACAAACATGGAATGGAATTTCCAATCTCGTATCAATTCTACAACATTTCTAAAAGGAAGTAGTCATTTCATCTTTTAAGCAATAAATAAATGAAAAAAAGCAGTTGCACTGGATATTACACAAGGATTTTAGAGAATACAGAACGGTAGGAACTCAAAAATGGCAATGGCTTGCCAAATAAACTGACAAGGAATACTCAAAATAAACATCTGCAAACAGGTCATAAATTTTTGTCATTTCTAAACAGTAGAGGCAGACAGAATCTGTGGCTTTCCATCATAATGATAGCAATTAAGGAATACAAACTCTTTGAATTCCCTTATCAGTAGGTCCATCTCCAAAATATGGGGAAATTACGAGGGAAGAACCATACCAGAAACTGTCAAGCAAACACATACATCAAATGGCCCGTGATGGTGTCAAGAACTGTCCATTACCCTCTAACCCCTACAACAGTGTCACTCAGGATACAACAATTTTTTATAAGAAAATAAATTTATTATGAACCAATAGAAAAGTACATTGACCTAAAGATACATCAATAATGAGACATAAAAATATGTATAGATGTATCCCAGCACTATAATAAACTTTGTATGATGATAGTTACCTCAATGTAGAATGCTCACGTAAACCTGCCTCACGTGTAATCAGTATCCAAAATCCAGTAACCACAAAGGGAACATCTTAATATGGCACTCTCAATACTTACAACCACTATTTAACCAATCTCACAAGTAATATAAGTTTAGCTACTGGAAATATGTGTAGGATAAATCAAAGTACGTCAGAGAAAAAATACAAAACGTTTTATCTTCCAATATGATTGAGTGGGAGAAATTGTTATACGAAGAACTCGTACATCCAAAAAAAAAAAATAACATCCAAACCAGATATCGAAGAGATCTTCCTCCCACGACAACAAAAGCAGCAAAATCTGATCTCCACCCAAGGATCATTTTTGCACAAGATTGACTCCATATCAACCATGCCGTAGAGATAGACAGATGTGGCAAAGATATCTGCAATCCTCTACATGTACAAGTTGCAAATAGGGAAAGCACAGAGACAAACAGGCACAGTTATATAATACATTGATGGATATCACTTAAAAAAATTAAGGGGTGAAACATAATTAACTAGATAAAACTTCATATGAGGAAACTAACACAAGCTATCATACACCACTAAGAATAAACATGCATATTAATATTATTTTAATACCTTGTCGAGTTTAACTGACAGTGAACATAAAAAAGCATAAAAGGTAGAGTGAGTCATATGCAACCATCAAACAAACCTCACTGATTACTTCATAAACCAACTGTTTCGCAGCCTCAATCTGTTCACTAGTGCCATCAATCTGAACGGTCCTTTCTTTAGACGCATCACCAGGTGGCAAGTGGAGAGGTATAACCTGAAATATTTGGGAACAGAAAAACAGTTATAGAACCAGGAAAAGAACGAAATGCAGATGCAATATCAGAATATTCAGAAAAACCAGAAGTAGCAGCTCTATTAGAGATCCACACGATCTAATAGCATCAACAGACTGAAAGGAAAACAAACCTGAATACGAGCACCAGTCCTTGCTTGCATGTTCTTAATGGTTTCACCTCCTTTGCCGATTACAAGACCCACCTGAAAATTTTCATTGATTCTAATTAATGGGTAAAAAAACATAAACAACAAGCATGCTATTACCTTGTTGTTGGGAACCATAATCACAAACGGATCAGTTCCTGATGGTTGCCCAGTCATTCTCCGAGAAACAACACCGGAACCACCTGCCTCAGTCTGTTTGGGTAAATACGTTATAGCCAGAATCAGTTTGATCGAAATATTAGCCATCAAATTGCTTTGTGCATGTACCTCAGAAAGAACATCACTGATCAACTGCTCGGCCTTGGCTATTTGGTCAGGAGTACCCGTGAGCTCAACACCTCTTGTAACAGAATTTGGATCCACATCCATGTCTCTGGTCACCTGAATCTTAGCACCAGACTGAAGCTGAAGGTATTTAATGGTCTCCCCACCTTTGCCAATAATCACGCCTACCCTTCCATTTGGTATATCAATTTTCTTGCTCGGACCTGGATAACCGTAGGATGCACCTGTTGGTGGACCGCTTAGACCCATACCCATAGGCTTGTGAACAAAACCTGCATTCAAACCTAATGGCATCAGGGGGCAAGCCCCATAACTAGATTCTCACATATGGCATAGCAAGCATACTTGAACATATATGTATAAAATAAGATATAAGTCATCAAGTACAACTTAAAGTAATATCAATCAATGCATAACGTATAAACCAAGAAGCAACAAATTCAAGCCCGGTAACTACATTTTCAGAAACCAAAAATGCGTAAGCTCATATAAATGCAATACAAAATTGAACAGTGAAGTATAAACTCATAGCTAAATGAAACTCAAGTTTATCATGCACAAGTTTACAAGAACACCAAGCAATCTGAACATGCGCTCGTGTAAAAACATTGGATAACAAAGATGACACGATTTGTGAACACAAAATGATACTAAAGCAAGAAACATCACAATTAAACAAGTTTTAAAAAGTAAAGAGAAAACCATCACCAGCATCACTCGAATTAAACCCCCCGCCACCATCTCCGTTTTCAACTCTCGCTCTTTTCATCGGATCCACGTTGTTCAAAAGCCTAGCGGCGATTTCTTGAGCCTTTCGTTTTGCCAGCTCGATCTCGCTTATAGGAGGGGGGACGCTGCTATACGATGTAGGGGGAGCAGAAGAGTCCGGGCCCAACGAAAACCCCGTAGCCCTACGCGGCGCCGGCGAAGTAGAAGTCTGGTGATCCTCGTACTTGCGTTTGTTGGATTCTGAGTACTGCAGCTCTTCCGCCATTAGAGTAGATAGCAAAAACCCTAGACGGCGAATGGAGAGGATTAGAAGACAGTGAAATACAAGGATATGGAGAGCCCGATTTTCCTTTTATAGTCAGCGAGGAAACAGTAGATTTTTATACAATATATTTCATTTTTACTGTTTGACCCCGATGTTTAGTCTAATTTGCGTTTTGGGCCGCCTTCTTATCGCGGCGATTTTTTTTTTTAATAACGAGATTCCATTGACATGACACTGTGTTAAATTTGTAAATGGCTTGCTCTGTGTAGTAGGTAAGTTGTGATGCGTGCTAAAGTTTTTTGACACTCACACTATACGAATTTATATAATTATTATTATATTTAGAATATTTTCTGCTTGAAAATTTATAAAAAGAAAATAACAAAATTTGTATAGATGCAAAAAATTATGGAAACGAAAATTATAGAGAAAATACAATTTTTTTAAAAATAAAATATTATTGGAATTTTCCATTCTAAACTTCTAAAAATTCATATATAAATTGATAAAAATGTATTGTAAAAATCCTTAGTCGATATAAATTCAAACAAAATCCATAAGCACCATGACCACATTGTACACTAACATAACAAGGTGTCACGATGTACAAAACAAGTAGAGTATCTGCCTTTCCTTGGCATTTACACGTTAAAAAGCTCCATGGCGTTTGATTTATTTTCCACAAATGCAAGCAACCAAATCTGCCGCAAAAACAAGCAAGGGCACTTATTTGGTCCACCAGTGAAGGAAATCCTTGCGCCTGTTGATCTTCTTCTGCAGCTGTAGAAGTCCATATAAAAGGGCTTCAGCAGTGGGAGGACAACCGGGAACATAGATGTCGACTGGGACTATCCGATCACAACCTCGAACAACAGAATACGAGTAATGGTAGTACCCACCACCATTTGCACAGCTTCCCATGGATATGACCCACCTAGGCTCGGGCATTTGATCATAGACTCTGCAACGGAAAAATTTATACCAAGTGGCCAACTATTTGAAACTTTGAAACATAACCCAATCAATTTTATTAATCGAATTAAACACTAAATCATGATCCTGTGATTACATCAATAGAAGAATTCTTAGGCTAGAAACTAGAAAGACGAGAAACTCTCATTCCATGGGAATAGTATCAGATGCTTAATGCTTTTATGCAAGAATAACGAATATGACTATATTCTCCAAATAAAATGAAATAAGAAAATAAGAACCGGAAAGCAGGAATGACTACACAATAAAGGGCGCAACCAGTTTTCTCTCTTCCAAATAGTAACTCGCCTAATATAACTGTAAAAGAGTACGCGTCCAAATCATTCTTATCTTCTTGGCAAAATATAAAACATTCTTATCTTGCGAGTACATGCCCCTTTTTACTTCCTAAGCGTATCTAGGATATTCTGATCCCTCAAGCATATACTCAAAATGGCGATTAAGATAAATATATCGGTGGAATGCATTCATGATTGCAACAATAATGCCACTTTAAAGCTGAGATATACTTGATTTTAAAGTGTCAGGCACATGCGTAAATTTAAGCTTAGCACCCTTTCTTTGAAGATTTAAGAAGAAGCACCAAATAAAAGATTCAAATGAATGAGGACAAGACAGTTAATAGATCCGGGAAAACAGATTCCTGATGTATGGAAGTCGACTTCAGGACATAAGACTGAGATGAACTCTCGCGATGCCACTCATATAAATAGCACTATAATACAGTAGCCTTGATAAATATTGAACCCAGAGAAAAAAAGACAGGACCGAATTGATCTCAAACCTACCATAGTCTCTATTTTCATCTCAAACAAGCCAATTTTCCAAAACTCTATCCAACAAAAAAGTTGCTTGCATATATCCCAATTCAATTGAATGGCAACCTTTTTATCGGCAGCTCTCTGATTTATGTAAAAGAAATATCAATTTTTTCCAGAACGTGAATAGTGAAAATAAGGCAACTTGTTCAGTTTGATTCTAGAGATGTTATAGCTCTGTGCAGTATCTTTTACAACATTTTTCTTTTTTGTACAATTAATTTTGATGAAAGGTTAAAAAAACAGAGAAGAACCGAGAAACTTAAAACTCGAATGGCTGCTAGTTCAACATAAAAGAACCTAACTTAATGGCATGTACTATACACACTGAAAAATAAGAAAGGCAATTGCATACTGGATGAACTGCATACAGTACATAGCCAAGAAAGAAACTAAGGATCAAAGAGCCACTGGCAACATTCCTGTTGTTATTTTGCTCCTTGAAAAGTCAGCTCATCCTTAATTTCCTGAAAACAACTCGTTCTCATCTCATGAATACTAATTGCTTTTTCCTGGAGGCTGGATCACATGACCATATTTTTCAACATATTAATTTTGAAAATATGCATGACAAAATTTGGATACACAAGCACTTGGTTTTAAAAGTTTTTTACTAAGAAGGGCTTTTGTCTGAGTACGTTTTTTTTTAAAATCAGAAGCTCAAAGACGAAGTTTACCTGTTTCAAGCCATTTAAGGTTTTTTCTTTATAAAAAAATTCCCATCGAACCATTCTTCTTTTTCACGAGATGTCTTTGGTTTAGAGCTTTGGAAGAGCTGGGCTTGCTATATGTAGCTCTGAGGTTAACGAAGGACTTATTTGCTGCTGATATAGGGTGCGGCCTTGGTAAGAGGGGGAGAATTTTTTGGACGGTGGTGGTTCACTGTATTTGCTGGTTTGTTTGATTGAAAAAAGAGGAGAATTTTTTAGGATATAACGGACTCAGGTGAAGTATGTTCGGAAAAGATCAAGATGCGGGCTTCTACTTGGATTAGGAAGCATAAAGATTTTGCTACATTTTCAGTTTCAGATTTAGTCAGAGATTGGAGCTTAATATATTGTTAATATGTCATGAATCTCTAGGGGCTTCATGTGTGGATATCTTATCCACTTTTTGTAATTATTACATGATTTTTATATAATATAATATTGTTTACCATAAAAAAATAGTCAACTCCTAATTCCCATCCAGATAAAAAGGACACTTAATATGTCACAAGGGCATTTGACTCCCTGGGTGCTCCTTGTATAATCTAAAGAGATCTACTTCCCGTATACAGTATAACCAACAACATAGGTTATGTACTACAAGCAGACCTTTAAAAAATAACACAGGATCCACAGATCCTATGGATGTGGAACATAGTGAGTACATTTCTGATTTAGCTTAGTCAATACCTGCTGCTCTATATAAACCAACTTTAAGCCCAATTACGAGCAAATACAAAAAATTCAGAAAGGGCACATGTCCCATAACATTATACAAAGAACATGACTACGTCTACAAAGAAAATTACTTCTTCTAATATTGAGTTGCACTGAAAATGGGAACGAAGCTTAAACTCCAACTTTGCTCTTTTCTCGGAAGCTAGCATGTAGAAACAAAGGGCCTTTTTACACATCCACGAATAGGAAAAGTTAACCCAAAGCTAGTTACAAAGCATAAAAGAGACTATACCATAAAATAAGGTCGAACATCAATAATGCTTGAGACAGTCTCAATCTCAACAGATAAACCTAGCAATAAAAACTAACGATTAACCCCATCTGAAAGTGATTCAGAAACTCTTCATTCACCTGGAAGTTAAGAAACTCCAAATTTTCAGATTCCACATGTTTTACACGTGATACTTTTTGCACTCTTTCAGACACACTAATGCTTATTTTGCAGAAATGTAGGTACATATCCAGCTGACCATCATAGAATATAAATGTTGAGCAAAAATCGAAAACCATTGATTGACGGAACAAAACACAGACAGAGCAACTGAAAATTTAAGCAACTCAAATTATAGGTCACATAATTACCCACTACAATTCAATACAACGAACAACATTCAAAGCTTGAAAAGGGGGAAATTAAATAAAAACTTGAGACTTACTTGCGAAGGGCAGGAGCCATCTTATTGGTGAGGGTTCCCGCAACAATCATGCAATCAGACTGTCTAGGGCTGGGCCTAAAAATGATCCCAAATCGATCCAAATCGTAGCGCGCGGCACCCGTGTGCATCATCTCGACGGCGCAACAGGCCAACCCAAACGTCATAGGCCATATAGATCCCCGACGAGCCCAATTCATTAAATCATCTACCTTGGATATCACAAATTCGGCCGCCTTTGGGAGGCCAGTCGGAGTAGAAGTCGACGGCGGGGGGGCGGATCCGTAGCGCGCTGGCGCGGAGGAGGACTGTGCCGCAAGCGAAGGGAGGGTTGTATGAATGGACGCGATGGCGGAGCGGTGGTTATACGGTGCCGTTTGGGAGAGCACGCGGTGGACGTTTCGAGCTAGCTGGGCTGCCATATTTCTTGCTGCGGAGAAACAAAGGTCAAAATACACCGGGTTTATGTCGATTCTCTATTTTAACGTACGGTGGGGAGAATGCGGTTCTCTGCGCTGCAAGAGATAAATTTAACAACTTTCAAAAGCGTTCCGTCTGGCACATGCATTACATGGACAAAATATAACACAGAAATATTTTGTAAACTAGACACGTTGCATTTGTTATTTTTAATTTGATCAAATAATATTAAACAATTAACACAAAATTATTTTTAATTTAGAAGAATTCTTCGATATAAAATAGAAATTTTGTTCAGATTTTTTCCTATGTAAGATATGAGATGACTTGAGAAGGTTTTTAGCAGGGTGAGAAAGATAATTATGAAATTACATAATTTGATGTTCTCTAAGGTAGTTAGTTACTCTATGAATCTCACACTTAATAATATAGTATATATATAATGACAAAACCAATAAAGATATTATGGGTAAAAGTTAATGTTCAAATTATATGAAATTTGAAAACAAAATAATATCTAGAAAAATTATATAGAATATATATATTTGTTAATATTACATCTAGATTTTGTCTATAAATAAAATAAAAACTATTTAAGTCCATGTTTTGTCATATAGAACAGGTCTGATTGGGAAGTTAAATTTAAAATGGGCTGTTAATATTACATTAATGTCTTTCTCCATATTTTGTCTATAAATAAAATGAAGAGTAGTCCACTTATTAAAATGATCAAAATGAATATTTTTAAGGAGTTCATGTATTAAATAAATAATAATATAAATATATGATATCACCAAGGGAAGGGTTGGTACGAGGATGTGAGTTTGAATAGTTGAAAGATGAAGAATCAAGAAGATATTGAAGAATTATATAAATGATTTCTTGTTGCCTATATAACTCACTTTTTAATATAAATTGGGATTTTAGTTTGCATGTGTTCTTGGCTGATATTTTCCTTATTTGTATTTTTTTATGTTTTTTTCTCCAAATAATCAAGTATTTCGTCTTGTGATACAGAACCTATAATTTTTATTCAGTTGAGATTCATATTGTCTATTTTCTCAAAATCTTGAAGGATGACGAATATCCATGTGCTCACATCATGATAGCCAGCACAAGATTGTCATAGATCTCATATTCCATGATGCCTGTCGGCTCCACATGGAAACGAGCAAACAACGTCACGAGCGCACCAAACAGCTCTCGACAGTGGTTGAAACTAAACCTCGTACCAATCGAAAGTCGCTTGAAAGAAAAAATCTCATCATCCAACCCACTACTCCATGCCTGGAAGGACCTCCTCGAAAAACTCCCTGATGAAATTGTGAATAATGCAATTTCCTCCTTTGCAGCAGTTGTAAAAACCATCATTATCCACCAAGAGGAGGAAACGAAGCTTAAGGACAAGCATGAAGAAACCCGAAAAGAGTATTTTCGAAAAAATCAAGCCTACAATGAATGGTATCAAAAATACATGCTACGCAGGACACCACAAGAGGAAGACACGGCTAAACCTATAGAAACAGGTTTCTTCATGCTTGTCCTTAAGATCATCAAAAGCACTGTCTGCAAGTGAGGGAAAAACGAATGTGGAGTTTGAAGATCAGGTTACCTGAGCTTTATCGAGCCCGACACGACTATGCTTATGTTAGTTGTCCCACATCGGTTGAATAAAATAATTATGAAGACGTGAAGAAGGTGTGTTAGTTGTTCCACATCGGTTGACTAAAATACCTGAAAGTTGCATATATGGATTTGGATAATCCTCCTCTCTTGTGCTAGCTTTTGGGGTTGAGTTAAATCCAAGTCCAGTTCATGTATGTTACAACTTACAATGCTTACGAGAGACTGAGATTGATTACAGAGACGCAGCGAATTAAATGATCAGCCATGTGTTAATAAGCATGTGTGATCTTTTTGTAGGGATTTAAGCTTGGAGTTTCGTTGTCTTTCATTGGTGGGAAATGTGATTGTGTTTTGTCATGTTGCAGACTTAATTATTACATCGTCCCCTCATGTCCGAATTTGTGACCAGCTTAATCCATTGGTCTTCTTTAATTGTCACCCTAGGACCTACAAGAGTTTCTTCCTTGTGGATTGTAGATTGATTCACAAGTTCTCAGCAATTGTTCTTTGATTGATACAGGATGCTTTGCTCCAACCGTCGTTGACATTGCTTTTGCGGCTCATATATTCCTCTCGTGTTTAGTACAGTATCGGTGCCTAAAGATTCTCATCAAGTCAGGCCGAGGAAACAGAAACAGAAACAGAAAGAACAGTTGAAATTGAACTTGACTTAATTTGGTTTCAACTTTTTAACATTTTCATCTCTCTGTTAAGAAAGAACAAGAACAATATGTTCAAGATTGATGAATCTATATATATTCTAAATAACTAATTGATACATCAAACATCGAGTTATGAAATATATTTATTTGAGTTCCACTCTAGTTTTGATAAATTCAAACTTGGCCGACGAGTACAGAATACACATTAAACATTAAAGATCTGCTTCCAAGTACTCTATAGGACCAAGCATCTTATTTCTTAATTTTCTTGGTGTACCAAGCAGCAGCAGCTTATTTCCAATGAGTTATGGGTCTTTGATGTGATGCATAATTTATTAACTACAACAACAAAAAATAGTGGAAGTATCATCAGCCCATTTTTGTGACAGCAGCATGCATTGCATCTGCAAGATGTGGCACGGTCTTTGTACTCAGCCCAGCCATGCTAATTCGCCTGCACAAGCAACAATATTCACATATGTGTCTTAACAGAATTTATCGTTTGAAATGCCATGGGGGTGGGGGAATAGATAGGGTAGCAGAATACGATATTGAGTAGCCGCAAACTTCCAATAAATAATTTTTACCCATCGGACGTCATGTAGATGTGGTATTCTTTTGTCATGAAGGCTACTTGCTCCGAATTAAGTCCAGTGAATGTAAACATCCCAATCTGCTTGATAATGTGACTCCAGTCACCAGGTGTACCTGCCAGCATCAAATGCAACGTGCCAAATAAATATCAATGCAAACCACCTTCTAAATACTCGAAGAGAAGCAATGCTTAGATTTTTATCCTCTTAAATAACACTATATAGCTAGCACTTTTCCTAGCAGAAAGCCTGGGTTGATTTAGTGATTGTAATGGGAGGTGAAAAGACACATGAAAGCGAAGCCGAGTTCCACAAAAGATGCAAGAAAACCTCCTCATCAAATTTTGCATATCATAAAAATAGATGTTATAGCTTCAAATTTAGACAAGGAAGACTAAGGCCATAGGTATCATAATGATTGGCTCCACTCACAAGTTTTTTTTTTTTTTTTAAAGTACTCCGCTCACAAGATTTGATGTAATAGAATCATAACGACAGAAGGAATCCAAAATTGCATTTCTAAATTAGATGGGTTTGCAGGTGCTACCAATTGTCATATAGTTTGTCCATACAATAATTAAAGCTCGCGCATATTGAAAGATGGGAAGTGCAACTGACAACAAAGTGTGGGGTCTCCCCATGAGGAGAGAAGATAAAAAATCAGAGAGAAATCAAATCTTAAATACCTCTAGCATGTAAAGCATCTAGAAGTTGGTGGCGCATGCTAATAATTCGATCAGCCATCGTTTTAAGCTCAATTGTCCACTCTTGAAACATAGAACTGCACGTTCGTAAAATCAGTGACCTTATGTTAGTAAAAACATCCGTTCACCAGGTACATTTTTTCTTTTACATTTTGTACATTCATGTAAAATATGTATAATTCTCCATTTAAAAACACGAGCTCAAAAATTTTGTGGTACATTGCATATGCTACAACAGTAAACTACCACAATTCATACCTGTCCTTGAGGATAGTTCCCACAATTGACGCGCCATGAATGGGTGGGTTTGAATACATTGGCCTGATCACCAGCTTCAATTGACTCTCCACCCTACCTGCCACATCCGCAGTTCGGCAAACCTGGAAAAATTTTCTGGAATGATAATTCCTCCACTCTCATGTTTACTGTACTTGATCACCTCACATATGCAGATATAGTGCTAATTGAATTATTTTAGTTCATATAATGAAATGCTTATTTTGGATATTGGTGCTTGAAGCCTTCTAGAGGCTAGAAATGCTTTGGGCTATTTTATCATTCCGCTTCAGTTTTGAATTTTCTCGAACATCTATCTATATGAGTGCAATACTAATTGCAAGCTGATCTTTGAATAAAAAAATAAAAGAAAAAGGAAAACAGACAACGCTAAGGATGAAATGCATTCTCACTATACTTTATTAATTTCATGCAGCAACACAATATTCAGCATCAAGCAATGACACAATTAGCAGCATTAGAGGCCAACCTCAAAAAATAGGTTTTCTCGGAGAATCAAAGAGATCAGTGTTTTTCCAGTAATATTGGAAAGAAAATGGAGATGCTGTTGAACATAGCGGAGAATCAATCGATCGGTTCTCACAAAGTTAATATTTGAATGGTGCCATGCTCAGATGATTACATGAGGAAAATCAAGCCATTTGCCTCTTTCTTTGATTAGCATTTTAAAATTGCTACCACAGAGAAGATTGGGGGATGTTGCATATGACACTTCTTTTAATGTTAAAAAATTCAATGAAGTGAGTGATCACAACAAAATCAAATCTGTTGACAAAGTCATTGTACTTCGAACTTACAATGCTTAGGGCACCAACACGCTCCCCATACAGCCCCAAGTTTTTAGCATAACTTTGAGCCACAAGACATTCACCCCCATCTGCTACAAACATCCGAACAGGCTGTGCATCTGAATCCAAGTTTCCACTTGCAAAACCCTAAAGCAATTGAATTTAAATTAATGCATGCATGCATGGATACTTCAGACCAGTCTGACTCAAATTTAGATGCTATAAATATAACTTCAAATTCCATACACGATGGTTCAATCACCTGATAAGCACTATCAAAGAAAGGCAGCAATGCCTTTGATCTCATCAACTTTCTAATCTGCTCCCACTGTTGGGTAGTAGGATCGACCCCTGTTGGATTATGAGCACATGCGTGCAGAAGCACAATGGCTCCAGAAGGAGCAGATCCAAGGTCTTCCACCAAGCCTGTTGTTTTAACATACCAACATATCTTAGATATCATCCAAACAAACAAGAGATCCATGTGGCAAAACAGTTATGAGCTTACACATTTCTATACGGATGAAACAATGAGTAAATTACGATTCAATAAAGAACTCCAGCGCAAGTTAGATTTACACTTTGTCTTGTGTAATAACTTGACAGAGACATTCCCACAGTTTAGTTAGGAAACAGAGACATTATCCGATGCGGTTTACAACTAAAAACACTCCAACAAAAAAGTTACTGGACGCATTTTAATGCATGTTTTGTTTTACTGATCAGGAGACACACTAACTAGATGCACTGCAAGCTAAATATCAGTTTAACAGCCGCTATTGTCTTCCACAACCAAGGAGGCAAAGTAAAGTATGACAGCCAAACTCGAACCCCACATGCAAAAGTAGTACATTTTATTTATGAGAGAATATCTGCAAACCTTGGAAATCAAGTCCACGAGTTGCAGGATCATAGTAGCGATAAGTCTTTACAGATAATCCAGCCAAACCAAAAACTTTGGGGTGGTTTCCCCACGTTGGCACTGGAATATATATGGTACGCTGCAAACACATAAGCAATGGCTAAATGACAACTGAATCGAGAAGAGTTTAAGTAAAGCTAAACCTAGAGAACTTCAACTTACTTGATGATAGTGCCGGGCCAAAAATTCACCACCAACCCTCAGCGAGCCAGTACCAGATAAGCACTGAACAGTTGTGACTCTGTTTTCTCGAATAGCGGGACTATTTGCAAGAAAACAAAGAAAGTGATTCATAATGATATACTATTTTACAAGTCCAACGGAAGGAAACCCGATCAAGGACAGAGAGCCATCAGTGACCAATCAGGCTCAGCTCACAACTAGGAAGAACAAGTGTCACGATAAAATGAAAGGGGATTCATTGACAACCTTGGTCTAATCCATAAAAATAATTTCTTTGGAAAGACAAGACATTTGATGAAAGCTAGTAAAAGACAAAAAATCAGTTGATGAAGTGAAGGGTATCGTCACCTGTCAGCACCAAGAATGAGCTTTGCACTCAGTTTATTGAAATCTGCCAATCCAACTATGGGGAGATACTCCTTTACACGAGAGCTGTGTCAGAATTGAACTTATAAGCACATTCAACAATCCTGAAATCTCCGGACACAAAATGGCAAAACATATACCTGTCATTGACTAGCATTTGCTCAGCTTTTCTAACAACATTCAAAACAAGAGGTTTTCCTTCCTGTGGTCATACGATCAAGTTAAGATCGATCAGCACTAACGAAATCACTATCTATATATAATCATTGAAGAGTGAGTAATTCAATTCACCTCTGTCCGATACGCACCGACTCCCAAATTCAATTTCACCCGGCTAGGGTCTTTATTGTACGCCACAGTAACCTTTTTTTTTTTAAATTCAAAAAGTGATTTTAAGAATGTATAAAACGGAATGGAATAAAACGATGCTGCTTATATCAGATCCGATCAACATTTTTTTAAAAAAATAAAGATGTTACACAGATGATGAAGAGAGAATTACCCCGAGAATAGGATCTTCGGGAGCTTGAACAAGATGGTGAAAGACAGAGGCAGAAGTTGGCGAAACGTGGAGGGATTGGTCGGCGGAGTCCATAGGAGAGCTTTGGAGATGTGTAGCCAAAGTAGTCAGCCTCCGATCAGTTGGTGATGCTGAAATGTCGCCCTTGCTCATCATCATTATTAATATTATTATTAAAAAAATTAGACAAATCTGTGTGCAAACCCCTTTCTTTGCTTTGCTTTTTGGGACTTCATCTCATGCATACATATATATATATATATATATATATATATATATACATACATATGCTCATTTATGTGAGCAAATGAATTGATAGTTGGATGTGATAAAATATGAGAGTGATTTTACCGAAGTCGAGATAAACATAACCGTAAGGTATACATACATACAAAGCTCTCCCGGTGATGTGGCGATATCTTAATTGACAAAGTAAATACATATAATTTTTAAATAGATAGAAAAAAGTAGAGATAAGATTAATATAGGTTGGCACGATGAACGAGGCCACTTGACTTTGCTTGCCGCCGCAAGACAAGACAAACTTTATCCATTTCGTTCGTAGCTTTCTATCTATCATCTATGAGATGAGATTGATATGAAGAGTTGGACAACTTCTCTCTCTTCAACTTTTCATTTATAATTAATGGAAGGATTTAAATGATACATCATATTACATTATTTACGGCTTTGAATAAATGATACTTTTATAGATAGGAAAGAATTTAGCGGAAAAAAAAAAGAAGTTAATAATAACATTTGAATTTTTTTAAAGAAGTGGTCTTTGATAATAAAATAACAAAAAAATAGACTTATTAAAGATACTATTTGACTGTGTATCAACCTATATATAATAATTTTGGGTCGGCCAAAAATATTGAAGATTAACAAAAAAAGTATATTTATTTAAATAAATACTTGGATCACGTTTTGAACAATCACGATCAAATACCAGACTCGCTCAATTTCCCTTGAAACAAAATATTTGGCATTACTTGTACTTGATTTAATTCATCAAATCCCAAAGTTGGTCATGACGATGGAGTATATATTCTGAAAAGTACTACAAATATCGAATAAATAAATAAAACACCCTAGGAAGAGAAGTAGTTTCAAATTCCTCCACCACCACCCAAAAAAAGAAAAAAAATTTCCCAATCAATTCAAGAACTAAAACCAAATGCATATTATATTATCCCAAGATACCTTTTCACCCTGAAAAGTTACAAAAGGTGAAGGTTCCCATGCTGTGCCAAAACAACAGCATCAAGTGAACAATCCAAAACAACAATAGGTTACACAATCTCTATCTTGTATCACAAGAAACCCCCGAACGCTAATGTAAAATACAATTTTTGGTGTCTTTAATTTAGTTCTTGTTGGGTGGGTTTCTATTCATGTGGAGAAGGACAAACCCAATAAGTCTATCCCAATAAAATGAGAGAGATTCTTACCATAGTTTCGAGCTCAACAAGCCGTCAAAAAGAGCAAGACAAAAAAATAAAGAGGGAATTTTCGGATTTGTCCCTGAAAATCAGAAACATTTGAATTCGTCGGATCGAGCTGAAATTTGATCAACACGTTCACAAGAGAGTGCTAAATTGTGAATGATAGAGATCGGATTTTTGAGGTCGTTTGAATCAGTTTTTAGAGTACAGATAGAGACCGTTAGTTTCTCGCAGAAAATCTGCATAGTCCACGCCGTTTGTGGAAATCTAACGTTGTATTAGGCTCATATTTGGACAGCATATTCAAAACATCGTGTCGGGTACATTCTGGACTATAGAGATCTCAAATCTCGAAACCTATGAAATCTTGAAATGGCCTTTTTTAGCCCGTTAAATGGTGGAGCTACTTCCTCGAAGTGGTCACTTTAATTGAGCTACATACTAACACAACCAACGCGTATAATAATAGCATGTAAAAATCATCGGTTGAGGAATATAAAATAAAATTTCACAAGAGATAGCGTCTCAAATCTTAAATTATATTCTACAAAATCGCACTAGAACAAACTTAAAACGCTCACTCGAGTTTTATCCTGTCGATATCATTCATCAACCCTTCAAGCTGCAAATAAATAAATAGCAGTTTACAACAATATATAGGAAATGACAAGAATTGCGACATTGCAGATCATAGCATACCTTGACAATTTGTCGCATGAAGTAATCACCATAGCGTTTTGCAGGTTTGAATTCTACAACATGAACAGTGTCCTGAAATTATGGAAGAAATAAGTTGGATTCAAAATGTTACAAACTCGTCACTTGAAGAGATAGTAATGGCTGGACCTAAAAATCATATTACAGTGGTCCCAAACGAATTAGAATGTGATATTTAAGCCGGGGACGAGAAGAAAAATTTCAAAAACTCACATCATCGATGTAGAAATCCACATCAGCGTTGGAAAGAACTTTTCCATCGGAATCTACAGAATGAGTCTTGTGCTTGTATGTGATTAAGATTGTCCTGCGGATAAACAAAGCAAAACTGGTTAAAAAGAATGAGTAGTCCGATCTTGAGACCCCTCCCTTGCTATAAACCTTTAATTTTTAGAATCGTGGCAATTTAAAATTGAATAATTGTTAAGTTGCATGATACAACGTACATTTTTCAAATTAGTATAAGGTAGCAAGCACACTACACATAGGTGAAAGTAGGGGCCTTCAATTGAAATAAATGCAGAATCTGACCTTAAAGTAGGTTCATCTATATCCATGTAAGTTGCAAGTTTTCCAAGAGATATTGTGGAGTAAATTTTCAAGAAGGTTCGGACCCCTGACAATAGCTGTTGCTGCTTCACTTCATAAAGGAATAACTTCAACTGCAGCCTATAAGCATCCTGAGAAAATTTAATCATGCATCCCCATCAACTACCATCAAATATTCAACACCCCAAAGCATTTAACAATAGAAAATTTATGGGCAAAGAAAATAAAAAGAATATTAAAAGTGGTGCATGGGGCCACAAGCAATTTAAAGGTGATAAAAATGTGTTCATTGGGAAAAAATTGGCTGTCATACAGAATGAGTAAAAAGCACTTTAATGGAGTATACTTAGAAGATCCCAAACCTGGTTGTAATTAACAAGAGGATCCTCATAGCTCGGGGCAGAGGGAGTAATGAACTTTGGGCATGCGTAAGAGAAAAGCTCATCATATAGGGCAAATCCCTCGTCGTCAAACCTCTGCATCCTTGACATTTTCTCACCATACTTCTCCCGCAATTGGGAGTTCACAGTCTCCTCAACAAGCTTCACCTGAGGGCAAAGAGAAAGAGAAATGGCAAGCAAGGCATACATCTGCTCGTTCTTCTTCAAAATCTGATCATACTGTGGAGATTTTTGGTGATATTGCTTAGTCTTGAAAATGTAAATAAGTATTTTATTGAACTCTCGAATTGCCTCCACATATCTGTTAAGCATTGAATGGGGTATGTATTAGGATGAATTGCAGAGAATTCAACAATATGATTCCAGATAATGGAACAATAAATAGAAATAAAAAACTGAACCATGATGCAAACAATCAACAATTATATTATACAATGAAACATTAAGAATCTGGTGCAGAAGAAGGGGTGATTCAAATGAGAGAAAAGAACCAATATGAATCTATAATACTATTAATGCTGAACTCGAAAGTTCGAATGCAAGTATCAGACATATATAGAGTATTAATCCTAATCTGATACTATGTTATTCGTGATCGAAATAATAAAGAGTCCTGATGCATTAAATTACCAGTCCTGACACAAATAAAATATTTAATAGAATCTGAAAAATAAAAACTAGTTAAACTAGTGCTGCATCAGAATAATTATATTTAAGTTTATTGGGAACCAATGTCATCACAAAGCTAGATGCATAGAGGCAAATACAGAGAAACCGACCTTCGTAGCATAAGATTTGCAAATCCATAATGATATATAGTAGTTATGTGGCTTCCAATTACACTGGTGTACACGCCTTGTTGACTTATGTCAATTGGAATTACGCACTTCAGACCGGTGTGATAATCACCCAGTAAACAGTGAACTCTAAGCAGGCCTATCATACTAAAATATCCCAACACCTTCAGCACATTACTACCACCATTGTAGTCATATCCATCGGTAGCAGTAAACTGTTCGAGCCCTTCCTTCTCCTGCTGCAGGATTTGAATGATCATGGACTTCTCTACGAGTGCTTGTAAATAATTGAGGACACCATAAACATTCCAAGCCTAAGAGACAAAACATGAAACAACATTAAGAGATGTATTTCCCAGGATCCTAGTTGGATTTAAATAGACAACTAGAACATGAACATAAGAGATTCATTTGTATAAATTAGTTTAATTAGGTCCACGTTCCTTTCAATGACTGTACCAAAAAGTCCCTTTCAACAAACTGACTATTAAAAGAAAGGATCACTGGAAAGGATCAAAGAAAATAATCAGTTGAAGTAGTACATTTTCAGGAAAACTTTCACATACAGACACAAGACACAGCTCAATTGCACAATCTACTACATCAACAAACCTGATCATGTTGTCTCAGAAGTGAAATCTCTTGCTCAGTCTTGTTCTTCATCTTGGCACGATATTGACAAAACGACTGAAACTGGTACACAAATTCATCCACCATGTCCCACAACCACTGATTTGGCAATTGCATATTCACTACTCCATGCAACACAACCTGCAACCCAGGACAAATACATACTTCCGATATTATTTATTATGATAATAAGTCAAAAGAGTCGACAACCAATGAGTAATCCAAATACTGCCCTTCGTAAAGCTTTTCTATGTGAATTGTGTTGTATATCTCATGTTTTCTTCACAAAGCTTTTCTATGTGAATTGTGTTGTATATCTCATGTTTTCTTCACAAGCACTCGCAAGCTCTAGTCAACAACACATTATACAGCTCAACCCATTAACTTTTCAAACACTAAATAAGCTAGCCCAGGTAGAGTTTAATAAGCGAGCACTTGACGCTTTCTAAGTGAAAGTACTATAAACAAAATAATAAACAATTCCTGAAAAAGAACAAATTCAAAGCTCACAGAATCAAACATGAATTTCTCAAACCTGAAAAAGGCTACAGTAATTATCCCAGGAATCAATACGCTGCTTGAGCGTAGGCGAAAGTTTAGCGTATAAATGCCGAAACCACATCTCGCGATACAGCAAGCAAAATACATGGTCGTTATCAACATACGGCGCAACGGCATCAACGGAAGGCCAAGGAGAATCCTTAAAAAATCGGTCGCTGATGCTCTGAAAGGAGTTCTCGTACATCTGGTGGATCTCGTAGACATTCTTCTCCCTAATGTGGCGGTACATATGAACCACGAAAGACTTCACGGAATCGGGTACATAGTTGGGGTCGTAGCCGAGTGCGGCGGAGTCGACGGAATCGGATTGCTCGTATGACGTAGCTCCCGCCATTGCTGATGAAGACGGCTGCAGTCTCACAGGATTGGTGTCTGCCCTAGCTGAACCAAGTCGGAGCTGATTTTTCGGCTATGGGCTTTCCACTGGGCTTATGTACAACAATAGGCTCTTTCAGTATTTATATAATATAATTTAATTTATAGATTTTTCGTTTAAAGTGATTGTTATTATTATTATCGTTAAAGATTTTATGCAAATATAAGTGAAATTTAATACATCAACGCAGCGTTTGGTTGGGTGGATTAGGTGTGATAGATTATTTTATCACACCTAATCTTGCGTTTGGTACGATTTTTATTTAACCAGCTCAATCATTCCTATGAGTGATTAGGTGGTTTACGTATGATAAAATAATACCTCCTTCCTCCGTAGGATTATTAATCCCCCCTCTATCGCTACTCTCTTTCAATTTTACCCTTCTTGATTCACTGCTATTGAACCACCTCGGCTGCTGGACCGCCGCCGCCGCCCTCACCGGACCGCCGCCGGACCTCCGTCGCCGTCGCCGGACATACGCCGGACCGCACCGCACAGCCGTCGCCAGACACCTTTTTATAGGTTTTTGGTATCGACTTCTTACCTATGATAAATATTAAAATTCATCCAAATTTTTATCACATTACGGTGAAAGAATCTTGTCTCTGTGAGACAAAAATCTAGTGAAAGAAAAAAAGTATAACAATCTTAAATAGTTATTTTTGTTCATGAGAAACAATATGAGAAAATATTGTGGATTACTTCTTTTACCATGAAATCTCTAAATCGTCGTATTATATATATATATATATGGGTTTAAATTTTGATGATTTTCTATTTGAAACTGAATTAATCGAATTTAATGCATTCGACGACTTCACTAACCTCAATAATTTTAATCACGGTGTTCTTTTTATAAAAGAGTAACTTATTACATGTAAATTTCGATTGATGGGACATTATTCTGAATTCCAAATATAAACTTGTAGTCAAACATATTTATCATATACCAAAGTCCTTTCCACGGAGATAATATTCATGTTAAAAAAATATGAATTGGAAGAAAATTGTACAAATCGACACTACATCTGCACCTATGCTAGTATCAAACACCATGCCCTATAAATCGTGTAAATGTATCAACAAACTGGCACCAAATTTCCTCGGTAGAATCGAACTTGCTTGTGTGACTGTCAGACGCTACACCCAAGGCGCCCGTGACATCTAACATCGACAAGGTTCACATTCTTTGACGACTGGAGTTTGTTCGAGTCACGGTTGAAACTTCGACATAGTCGTCAGGCTCGTCTTCCTCATCAGAAGACAGGAAAGAAGGACCCATCCACGTTTTAAAACCATCTTTTACACGTTTCTCAACATCTGGGGTGAATTCTATTGGGTCTGCTTCTAACATTTCAAGCCCGATGTTTCTATGGGCAAAGTCGCTTTCATCTAGAATTGTTGCTGCTTTTCTTCTGAGGAAGAAAGCGGCTCCTCCATGGAGAATAGCCAAGCCCCATGTGGCTATTTCGTAGCACCAAAACAATGCCAACGTGCAGCTGCTACCGAGTGTGAGAAGTGTTGAACCGAGAAATAGAGCAAGAAGGCCAAAAACTATGGTAAACACAACATTTAGGATTGATAGACAGCGCACTCCACCTGTAAACGGTTTGAAATTGGAATGAAAGCATTTCGAAACTAGACTGTAGAATAAATGCAAAAATATGTTCTTTGAAATCTAAAAACCACAAATTACAAGCAGTAGTTCTTCTTGTTCATAACAGCACATCCATCAAAATACTAGGAAAAATAATCCAAATAAATATTTGGATTGTTCTTTAATAATACTTTTATCATAGTAAAACACTTCAAAGTTGAGGACTAAAATATCCACTATTTAAAAAACACACAATGAGAATACACGCATAATTTTGAATTACCAAATCATATGCACTTAAAGCTGGTGAAAAATTGATGTTCCCATTCTGACGTAATTAATCCATAACCATAATGAAAACAGGACAAGTAACCCAAGACGGGGAGAAAAGGGGCCGGGGCAATCACCAACCGGACCTCTTAAGCTTAACTATCATTTGAATGTTGCCACTTAATATACATAGCATATAAATTTAAAATTCAAACTGCAGGCCCCACAAAAATATTAGACATACTAATGAGTAATAATATTACCTCTTCTCGAAGCACAGAGATTGTTTTCAACCACTTTCAAGCATCCATGTCTCAGGGGAGCATTATAAGCAACAATGATACCTGCATAACAATTAATTGGCATTACAGTTCAAATAAAAATAACCGTGATAAATACAAATCGTAAACCACTGACTGCACTTGTATGGTTGTTACTCCATCAAAGAAAAACCTACATTTTGACATTCTTCCATAGAACTCTATCTTACTTTGCCACATGCAGCATGTTACTTCATTGCCATTTTTCTCTCATCTTCAACACCAAAACATAAAATATATGAAAAATATCAAAAAATGCACCTGAAGTCCATAAAAAGAAACATTGTTCCACTGTGTTACAGCATGAATCTACGCAAACTTGAGCTTCTTCGAATACGGGGCATCAACATTGTAGGACATAGTTCTGTGGAAAGCTAATTACAAGATTGCATATAAGTTGGATGCAAGATAATTAGATGATTTCCTTCACAAATTCCATGTTGTCCAGATACGATCAATCACATGCCCTCATTCAGTATTGATCTCACAAATGGCTACATTAATCAATTAATATTATCCTTTTATCAATCAAATGACATATAATCGAGATACATAATATAACAGATGTCACTGTTCATTCCACAAACTCTATTCCATCAAATTTAAATTTGAATGGTTGACAACTGCGTCAAAGAAAATAAATTTTAATTCCCTAGCAGACGCATACACAAAGATTACCAAGATGCATTTGATCGAAGCATTGACAAACAGTTGTTTCACGAAAATCATACATTTCACTAACCTGCAATCAAGTAAACCGACGAAGCAGCAAAAACGATAGCCGAAGGTACAAATACAACCATCCAGTAATAATCAACCGTCTCCCGATCCGTCAAAACAAATGATCCGGGTAGAAGATCCAACTCTTCTCGACCTCCACCATCTCCAGAAGCAACAGTCTGCGCTGTAAAATTAACTGACAACGGTCGTATCCTTGCGTCACGGCAGAAAGGCCGCCGCAAATTATCAGCGGGAAACACGATGCTCAAGCTAATAACAGAGGAAATCAAGATAGCAAGAGAAATTAGGGTTAACGAAATCAAAATCAACGGCTTCTGGAGCTTGTGCCACGCCTTTTCCTCCTCGCGTAGGCTCTGATACTCGTGCTTCGGCATGAAAGCCTGACGCAATGCATCTCCAATTATCGCCATCTCAATTGAACATTATTCTACATACAAAGGCGGGATTTGGATTTCGCTCATTATTGCGTGAATTTGCCTTCGTGTTTTTGCTTATTTCAAAAGAAGAGCTAGGGTTTGGAGAGTTGCTGGGAATGGGTTTTGAGTTGGACACCATCTTTGGGAATCATATACAGTAAAATAGATTAATTTATATGCAGTTTAAGTATATCCATTTCATTTGACTAAAATTTAAGCTTAGAAGTTTCCAAACCGTCAAATCTATGGTTGTAATAGTTTTAGGACTTGTATATTAAAACATTGTCTATTTTAGTTTCTCATCAACTTCAGAGTAATTGCTTTAAAATATATTATATGTTTGGTTTTGTTTTTAAAGAAGGAAAACAGTTTTTTTCCTGAAAATATATTCAGCCAGTGTTTCGTTTTTTTTAATCTAAATATTTTTGTAATTAAATTGCGTTGATCTGATTTTATGAAGATTAAAAATTATAGTGTGTGTACTGCTTGTCATATTATGCTAACAATAGCAAACCAAAGCAAGAAAAACATTATATCAACATCACCAAGTCTTAATCAGGGCCGTGTTGAATGGAGAAATGACTAGTAATCTTTACATAGCACATTGAGGAATATGAGAGACGTTATCACATCATTGGATTTTGAATATAATTCCTCGTGAAATATCACACAATGGTTTAATGTTCCACGAGTTCAAACCACCCAAGGGGGTCATTTAAAAATTAGCATTGAGGAAGAAAAACTTGAAATCGTGGTCAAATGAACGAGCCACTTGTAGCAAATGCTTGGAATTTTCTCCATGAATTTTACCACGTAAGAAAATTTTACAATGTTACAAGAAGTCCCTCCTGTCCCCATCAAATGATTCAAAATGCCATTAAACAGTCCGGTCAAGCACTCACCATAGATGCAATTGTGAAGAAATCTAAAATAAAGAAAGTGTCCTTTGTCAGCTTCACTGATGCATGATTCTTGATCGATTTGGCTTTCATCCTACATAATTTCACAAACCCCGTTAGGGTTCTTCGCAAGGCTTGTTTGCAAACACTTCCCGATCAGTATCATTGTTCATCTTTGTACTCCGGGTTCTCTTTTAAGATGACAAATCCTTCGAGAATTGGCGAAAGAGGAATATATCTGCAAAAACCGTTGCGTGTTAGCATGTGATTCATGTGATTGAGGATTGAACACCAGTATTAGAGCACGATATATTACTTCTCAGTTGCCAGTTCTGCCCTATCACCAGCAGATAGAAGAACAGGAGTTGAGTGGGTTTGGAAACCCGTTATGGTCTTGGGCCTACCCGCTTGACCAACAACATCGACAGCCTGGCCAACACGAACAGGTACTGACAGAGGTTTAAGGTTTTCATCCACTGTCATCAGCATCCTTGGCTGCGGGGTACATACATTTTTATGACAGGAAGCGCATTCACATAACAAATATAATGGGAATGAGAATAACAACAGAACAATAGACGGAGTAAAGTCACACCTGCATAGCAAGAACGAGGAAGTAAAGAACATAATGATATTTCCCCAAGATGAGAGCTTTCAAATCAAGACATGCATGCAGCATAGTCACGAGTCCTGCCAGGGCAATGCTGGAAGGAGGAAAAAGAAGAGTGAGCGTAGGTGAAAGGGAGGGAGCGTGGGGGTGGGTCAAGATTCCATGAAATATAATGCAGTCAAAGCCAAGCAAAATCCTTCAATAAAGTAGTGCTTATATTAAAATGAAAATATAAAAGTCAAATATGAAGAAATCATAAAGGTTATGCTTGTATTGATTGATTAAATTTCGAGGAAAGGATTTGAGAAATAGATTTGTCAAATGATCTCATCAAATATTAATATTGAAATTGTTTAACTTGATGTAAAGTGGATTTCAAATTTCGTTTAGAAAAGAGATCATCGTTGACCAGATTTTTTATGTCTGTTAATCATCAGACATAACAATTATATTGCAAATGATGAAGGAGAATATAATTGGTTATCAAGTGACGTATAGAGCAGAGACTAAATATTGAACAGGCAGCAGGAAATTGAAAGAAAGCAATCCCAGTAAAGCTCTATTAAATTTAAATTAGCACATTATTTAACTAATTAAACAATGAGAAGCTAAAACTAATATTATTGCTATTGCCACTAGCTCCACATGTATGAGATTGATTTCACTAGTATTTCATCCAAAATCAAGGGAGAGAAACAATGGCAACCATGTGAACATCACAACATCAGACAACACAATAAGAAAGTAAAAGGATCATGGCAATGCATGCACGCAGCAACAACAAGTTGCACTTCTCTACATTCAAATAAACAGAAAATGACCATCATTACACTAGTTACATGACACCTACTATCTCACCTACACCATATAAAAGTAGAAAAAAATTTCAAAACATGGTCACGTATTTAGCTCTTTCAACTTTTCAAAAATAAATTGAGTCCAAGCATCAAGTAAAATGAAAACTGCCATCCAATAACACAGATACATTTTTTCTTAACATATCGGAGCTGAAATCTAGAAAACTTACGGGGATAGCAAAAATCTTTCAGAATGGTAGGGTGAAACTGTCAACAACCCTTTGCCCATATGGACAAGACCTTGAGCGATCCGGACCTGCACAATTGGGAATGCAAATAATTTTACTCACACAAAAATAACCCACCATTTGAATGAGCGTGAAAAATGCATCACGGTGCAAGAATTGTCAACATTGGCCCTACACTGAAAAGAAGACTGGCATCTTTGTAATAATAACTTGACAAATTACGAAGCATCCCGGCAATTCTTGCATTATTGGTTCCAGCGCCAATCAATCCCAAGGAAATAATGGCCGCCTACATAGTTCAAGAAGTATCCACTGAGTACCAAACCATAAATTGCACAACAATAACTATGACAAAAATTCAAACAAAAACTCGCCGGCTTAAGTATCAAACTACCATTGCAACTTCTGTGTCTGTATCATGACTGAGCCTGCTTAATGTGTCCATGACATTGACCTGATAGACCACCAAAGGGACTCCAAAAAAATTAATAGGCAAGAAATTTGGTGGTTTTAAAAAAAATTACAAAAGAAAAGAAAAGAAAAGAAACAGAATAAAGAACAAGAGAAAAGAAAAAAGTACCTTTGGATTTGATACGCAGAGGAGACCTAGAGCCAAAGGAACTGCTCTCCTAATATTCTGCTCTCCGTACTGCAAGAGATGCTCCAATGACCGAATGGCCATCTCAAGTCCCAGTTCCTCTGCCATTGCTACCATAGCAATTCCAAGAACAGCTGGTCCTTGGTATGTTTCACCCTTCTCAAGATGATGTGCACACTGACCAAGAAAGTGTTGCACCTATAATGGGAAAAGGTAGTAAGAACCAAAATCGACACACTAAAATGGTGTGAAGAACCAAAATTGTCACACTAAAATGATAAGAAGTGCAACAAGGGTTTATTACCTTGAGAACATTCCCTGTTCCCGCATAAGCACAAGAAAGCAGGGTCATGTCACAATGTTTTCTAATTTTTTCATTAAAAGTCTTTGAAACCTCAGCCGTAGCTTCCACACTTTCCTGACATACAGAAGAAAGAGAAAAACAATCTAGCCTGAGCATTGAAGCAAACAAATTTATCCAGCTTCTTTTTGCGGCGAGCTTGTGAGAGCTCATCCCAAATCAAACATGACAGGAATGTTTGAGCAAATTAAAAATTTTAACTAAGGAATGTGTGTCGGATCCAATTCCAACAGTCGTTGCAATAGCTTCATTTATGCTGCATTTGATGAGTATTTAAGCTACCATTACGCCTAATGGCTCCATACCAGATAATTGTAAATAAACAATATTCTTGTTGAAGTTTATTAGATATAGGATTATCTAATAACTTGATGCAGATGAGTGTCAATTGATTTTGATCCACATTCAGGGCTCTCTCTTACCTGCTTTCCAAGGTACAGAAGACCAAGACCCAGGCACAAGAGACGAGTGAGGGGCTCCCCCAATTCTGACTCACTTCGATCCATCAATGCAAATATGATTGCCTGTGCAACCTCTTCATTACATGAACCCACATACACCAAGCCTAGCGAGACAGCAGTAAATGCAATCACATCAAGAGAATCCTTCGAATCTCCAAGTATGGGAGTTAGTTTACTGCGAATCTGGATGTTGCAAGGCTAATTAGAACCAAACAACTCTAATGCATCACAGACCGAATCTTGTTCAAGAATGAGAGTGTGCAAAAACAAGAAAGGTCAAGTTTCACAGATTTATAAAAATCTTGAACTGCTGTTTTATGATTCTGCACAAAACGAACTCACTTCGTCATTCTGAGAACCAGCATATGCAAGACCTAGGCCCATTATTGCACCTATTCTGGTAGAAGAATCTTCTTTATCAATATACTCAGCCAAAAGAGCCAATGCCTAAGAGTACAAATATATTAGAGGAAAGAAAAAGTAACAAGTACACATTATTATAATCAAATTGACGAAATGTATGTGTCAGTAAATGCACATATAATCCCATGGGGTCTGAAACTGAAACTTACAGGATCGCAATCATTCTTGACATTACAATTCACAATCCCGACTCCTAGTAATGCTCCGGAGATGACATGAGTGTCAGTGCTATGAAAATATTTATCAAGTTGAGCAAGCCCAGAATCAACATCCCAGAGTAAAATCATGCCCTGTAATGGTGAGACAATGACCTTCTAGCTAGTAGACAAACAATAAATAAAATAAACATAAACAAATAGGAAAAGTAAACACCAGACTAGCTGCAGCACTGGATTTTCCATGTTCTTTATTTTTGAAGAGCCAACTTGTTGAAGCACCACCACTTGATATTTCTGATGAACCTGTCATCAACTTATCCTGCACACATATAATGACACCACTTTAAGTAGAGAGAGTGAGAGATGACGTTGACCTTTTCCTCGTAGAAAAATTATTTATACCAATGGCATTTACCTGGCCAAAGCCTGCATTTACGAATGCATTGACAAATGTTGCAGCCAAGTTCTGCCGGGCCGAGTCAACAGTTCCCCCACCACTGCCTCGGCCATCAAGTAAATGTGCCTATAGATCCAAGAAAAATATTAAAATCAAAACAATTCACTTTTTATTTTTTATCATGCTTGTAAGGAAGGCGGAAAAAGATAACACATTACTAGCAAGGGCGATAAAAAATATGCAAAAGGCAAGAACCGCAAAGATAGAGGAACAAGTGAGACGTCAAAGACTAGACAGACCTTGTATATATCATCCGGAGATTTGGGCTCCATGACTTCAATATCACGTGCAAGTGCAAGATAACCTTCATTTAACTTTGTGTTATTAATTATTTCTTGCAAAGCTTCTCTTTCTTTTTCATCTGCACACATTTCTTCATCAAGTTCAAAAGTAATGCCCTGCACAACAAGAGAGTATGCACCAATATATCTTCAAGGACCGAGCATCAATGTAACGTAAAAGATCGATGGATTTATATTTCTAGCTATTGCTCAGTTTTCCCAAGGTCGCAAGAACCAAACACAATCCCAATTGTTTTCCTCGATTCCAAAACTTAAAGGAATGCTCTAAGCCTTCTATACCATCAGTGTAATGATGTGCAAAGACAGATTTATAAAAGATATTTCTAGGTGTAAACTTTATTAATAAAAGACCAAAGATATCAACATATACTAGTTCAGATATATTATTTTTCATTTTCTCTTAGCCATTATTTGTTTAACAACCCATAGACAGACACATGCACTCAACCATCCTATGTAACATGAGTGGCACGAAGCTTAAGAAGAATGCAAATAGTAAGAGAAAAAATGCATAGCAAATCGTAACCTAATTTTAAGTCTCAACTCTAAACCAAAGCACAAAAAGTCGGAAGACTACGCACATTCATACTCTACATGCAATCACTCACAATTGTTCAGCCATGCAATGAAAGAAAGAAATTCCTTCACCAAGTGTTGGATCTAATATTATTCTAAGATTTACAGGGTGACTGTATATGCTTTAGCAATAATAACTCTTTCAACTCTTAGAGAAATCATTAGGCCTCAACCTTTAACCTTTCTGCAGTGCAGCAGAATACAAAGTAAAAACAATTACCACCCAAAGTACACATATCCCAAAACCTCAAGAAGAAAAACCGCACCAATAAAGTAAACAGTGACAGAAATCAAGGGTACACAGAGAAAAGAAAAGAAAGGTTGACGACAATGAACAAAGTAACTGCATCCAAAAATCCAGATGACTTACATGGCGAGCAAGTATGAAGCAAAACTGCTGCTTTTTCTTAAGATCACTACAAGTTGTGAAGAGTTGCTTAACATACTGCAAAAGGTTACCCAAACATTACATCAGAAGAATAAACATAAAGTTTTGTCAAGTAAACAAGTCACATATGTTATTATTGGATCTATGATTTCATATCTGACATGATAATCTCACGCCGCAAACTTCAATCCAAAGTTTCCTCAATTAGAAGTCCTGAAGTAAGAATACCAGAATCAAACTAAATATAAACCTGCATATTGTCAAGGTAAAGAGCAATCTGCAGGGCTCTAGGATATTCTTCAAATTTCATGTAGATGGTGTGTGCGATATCCAGAACCAACATGTCATCTGGTCCAGGAAGATACCTAAATTTTTTATACAGCAATAAAATATGTAAAAGCCGCGATATAAATGACAAACTTAACCATCAGAACAAAGAGGAACACAATACAAAATGTTCACTTTCAAGTTTCAATAGCCAGCAGATCAAGTCAGACCAAATCAACTAGAACACTCCTTCAATCTAAAATTTAATATAGAACTACCGGTTGAGTTTTTGGTCTCATATACCCATGGAGACAGCAAAAGGGTAATAGAATAGGCTTGTGGTCAATCATCACCGATGAAACAGGAAGCTATTCAATGCACAAATGGTCGGCACACTGAGGATAAAACACCAGCCAATAGAGTGGAATGAATCTAAAAACAGAAGCTCAAACATCTACTTACTTTGCCGAACTAGTAAGGTATAGGCAGGTCCTTTTATAATTTGTGCTGTCCACGTGCTCAACTAACAGATCAAGATCTTCAACCTGGATTAAAAAAAGGAATATAAAACTCTGTTTTTGTGATTATTCACAAAATTCTTCATGAATGTATAAATACATTCAAGGATGGGCAATAATACCTCCATCAAAAGATCAACTGCCTCAGGCTCAGCATTATGCTGCAAAAAACATGAACAAAAGCAATCCAAAACCTTTATTCTAAGAACAAAAGAAGAAATACACAACTTGAAGTAAAAACTTACTACTTACAGCGTAGACAGAACTAATAATTACATATATCAAAGAAAGAAGATTATTAAAAGCTCTACCTTAATATTAAACAAATAGCAGTACCAACGATGATCGTACCTTCATATGGAAGGCAACAATTTGCACAACCAGGTCCATTAGATCATCGATTGAAGTCTCTTCACCCTGAAAGAGATGATGCAGTAAAGAAACTTATCTCAAGCATATGCGGTAACGTTCATATAGAAACTTCAGGCATCAAGTAAAGGAGAACGGTGTAAATTTCCACTCTTTAAAATTTTCCAAATAAATATCATAAATTCACCCAAGTCATTAGTTAAAGCAACATGATTGCACAGATTCCTGACTAAGTATGTCAGTAGATATTCCGAAACTGCAAAAACAAAGTGGTAAGAGTAAAAAGACTACTCAAGTGTGAGTTAGGGACCATACAATCCAAAGAAAACAACCAAACTAGATCCTTATAACAAACTTTAATCTCTTTCCTGCTTTTGTTACCATTGACATTTAAAAAAAATCGGTTTCGTACACTATTTTTACTACCAAGATTATCACACACTTCATCTAGATCATTAATCAAAATCAACATGTCCGTAACAGAATCATGAATCACAAGTACAACAAAATCCTCCAATCACCAATCACGCTCGGCATTTCTATCCATAATAGAACCCTTCATCATATTTTTACAACTGATAATTTTCCAATTTAGATCATTTTATAACAAAGCCTAGCTAATTAAAAGTTAAATAAATAGGTTTTACTTCTAGAAAGCTAGACAAATTTCTTATGTGTTCTTTATAACAAAGATAAGACATGAATTAATTATACATCAGGCAGTAAAAGAAAAGCAGCAGGAGTATTCGTTGGCAACTTTCCTCCTCCTACAATGATTTCCATGACTATTCTCACAATGATTTTATACAAAAAGCTGTATTCAATGAAGCCAAAAGACAAGGCTATCCGTGGTAATGTTTTTAAATAACATTTCCATTCTACCAAAACAAAAACATACACTTATACTAAAGGCTGTATATTTAATTCAATGAAGTTGAAAGACAGGCTATTCATGATAATGATTTTAAAGAACATTTCCATTCTACCAAAAACAAAAACAAACATATCACATTCTCCAACACAATCTCTTGACGAAATACTTTTATCTTATTTTTATAGTTTTCAATATAACTATCATTCTTAATTTATTTCATGCCCCGAAAATACTCTATTATTACATTATAATTTCAATTCAGTTTGTTTTAAAACTTTAAAATGCCTTATATTCCAGTGTATGAGTTATGACTGACTATCACTGCACAAAATATTTCAAGGGCCAATTGCATCAGCACCCCTGTAAAAATTTGGAAAACAAATATGTAAAATTAATTGTACTTAAAACCACATTTCTTAAAATCAGGTATAAAAACCCTTACAAATTGGTGAATGTGCTTGAGTTTTTTAACTCAAAATTAAATGTGCTTGAATTTTAAAAAAAAATGGAGAATACATTAGCCTATTAATATTTTTAGTGGGTTTTATGCTTTTTAGACTTTTCACATGGGGCCTAATACAATTAACCCTAAATTTTAATGGCACGAGTCATGACATCAACGAGAAAAAATGTTTAACTCAAACAATTAAAAAATAAGCATTCCTAACATTTTCCATTGCAATCTCCCAAAATACCTCAAAACACTACCAGAAAATTGCAAAATTATTCGCCATTATCACCTTAACATTGCGTGATGCTGTCAACATTCGAATGAAAAAATTCAAAGTTTGATAAAGAAAAAAATCCAAACAAACTAAAACAAGTTGAGATTCTTATTACTAATTCAGTTAAAATAGAATTCTCAGCGACTGAACATCTAAATCAACACAGAGAATATCTGAACATCTAAATCAACACAGAGAATATCTGAACATCTAAATCAACACAGAGAATATCTGAACATCTAAATCAACACAGAGAATATCTGAACATCTAAATCAACACAGAGAATATCCAGGAAAACAAATTAAGTTGGTTTCAGTTCAATCAAGCAAACTAATTGTTCAGGATTGAGTGATAATACAGTGTATCAAAACACAGAAAAGCAAAAAACTACCCTAGAACAATCAATCAGAATTTGCAAGTACTCTAAGCATATGCATGCGATTAAAAGAGTGAAAAGTCTCATAAAAAGTCTAACCTGCCGTTTTCCATACTCTTGAGCAATTTCCCCAGCCAAATTCCTGCATTAGCATCGGACCAATAAAGAAAATAACTAAAACAATCAATTATAAAATTCTTCGAACAGTATTAAAAGCACAAAACTAGTTAAAACATGCAACAGAAAAAAAAATGCGATGCAAATTTCTTGATTAGTCATGTTGTATCTTACTTAACACACAACTTGTGCAATGCACAGCTATAAATGAATAAATTTGACAGCAGTATGTGAAGGTTGCCTAGTAAAGGAGTAATTTTTTAATGTCACGTTCTACCAACCAGTATAACTAAATGGATAGGGATTCTCACCTGACATACTCATGACCCCATGAACCAATATCACCGTCTGACCCTAATAATCTGTATTTCAAGCTCGCCTGCAATTTTTGGCATTTACACTTAAAATATCATCATATTGTATACACTAAGAACAAACTTAGACTCCAGTACACAATTTCACATCCAATCCCAATCATATTAATCATAAGAATAAAACTAATTTAGATTTCATATGGTAAGGAGATCTGTCCTCAGATACTCTATGAAGAAGGTTGTTCTTCCCTTGGATTGAAGAGACAAAAGCATGTTTGGCGAACAAATGCAGCTAAGAAACAAAATTGCTTTATTGTGTGGATTAATTTGGAAAGAAGTCCACTGATAATTGTTTAAAAGAACTTAAAGTCTGACTCGGATGTGTAACAAATAATTGATAGCTGAATAAATCAGTTTATAAAAGGTTTATGTACAAAATATTAAGTCACAACTATAATTATCTGAAATGAACTTTTTTGGTTTGCTTATTCCATTAAATATTTCACAAAAATTGCAAAAAAAGTTGTGTGCCTAATGAGACAGTAAATGGGATGCTGCGAAATGAACTAAAAAGCCTATGCTAATGCACTGCGTTCAGAAAGTGTACCCTCTCTCCTTCAGGAGACATTGTCAAGGCCAAAACAGAAAGTATATCTGCGAGCAGTTTCTGCACAAAATATTTTAAAAAATTTGTAAATCAGAGAGGATTACACGGTTACCCTATGATTATAAAATAATGGCCTGATATTTTTCACCTTGAGATCAGAATCTGTCATTTTCTCATATTGTGCTTGTAGAGTTCCATAATGAGGACGTAAAAACTTCAAAGGCTTTGGAACTGAAGTCATAGAACTAGTTGCAGTACGAATTTCTTGCCTAAATAAAAACATACAGCCATAAAAAAACCACCAGATAGATCATATTGTAAAAATCATGCATAATTATCTATGTTTGAATAGAAAACATATTATGTTTACTGTCGATTTAAAATAAACAACTCAACAATCATCATCGTAACAGAAAGAAATCCAACCCCATATAAATCATGTGACTACAAATTGTTAGAGTTTAGGATGATGGTTCATTCTTGACCAAATTTATAAACTCTGAATTTCAGGTCGATTTATTTCAAGGTTCTGGAAAGATTTTCGAAAAATCGGTAAATATTCAGTCATAAACCATCCGGGCATCAATCACATATAGTTGTTCTATAAGATTTTCAGTCTTAATAATATTGGGATTCACCACCACATTATATATTAACCTACATAATTTTTAAACTGTTGCCCATAATTCAATGTTGCTCTATTGTAAAAATAATCAACCCCTTCACAATGGATCAACATTTCTTATAACTGGTTGTGACTAACAAGGCATGTTCCATTATATATGACAAGAAAAAAAGGGTAATGAAGACAAAAGGCTAGTTAGAACCTAAAACAGGAGTTGTAGGTGTGCAAAACAGGTCAAAGTAGCAAATTTTGGTAGAAGTGTATGTTATCTCTGTTCTCGATATGTAAATTACTACAGTACAAGTCCTAACATTAAAAAAAAGTTATATTCTACAAGGAAAAAATCACATCAAAATCCAACCATAATCACGAGAATTAAATTAAATCCGATTAAATTGGAACAGTATGTCTGGATCCAAATAATAAGTTTCCAACAATTTATTATAAAAGTTACTATTAGGATAGACAATTTGCTTGAAAATTCAGATGCTGAGGCATAATGCATCAACATCACATTTTATAGGTAATCATAAACACGGAGAGTCTTCGGTGATTTAAGAGCCCTCCCCAGTCCTAAAAGTGTGCCACTCTTCAATAAAACCAGAAATTCAGATTTCAGCAACATTTGGATGTTATACATTTCACCTGTCATATAATTAATAAATCTTGGGGTAATTCAAATCATCTTATTTGGAGACCTCGGTCTGCTAGAATCTATGTAAATTGCAACTATTAATTAGTCAGCAACTCAAGAATTTCTATTTCAAATCTTATTCTTTGTTCAATAAAAGAAAATCCAATTAAGTCCATTAAGTAAGCCATATTTCAACAAATTCATATGCTCTCTGTTTCTCATACAACAAATCTTTTTCCACCCCAAAGTAGCAGTGGTGGCATTTTCAAATACCTCATGCATCTGGTAATCTAGTTATCAGTGCATCCTCAGTTTATTCAAACTACCATTCTTTATTTTTCACAAGGCCTGATTCAGACCTCCATTTCTCTCTCAGAAAAGCAAGCACTAAACAAATTCTTTCTCAGCTTTTCAGCCTCGGTGATATTAAACACCATAATTCAATAATCCTCATGAGATTAAAGTGCAGGGAATTGATGCCAAGGCACCAGGTAATCTAGCTGGTATTAAAACCAAAAAAATGTCTCCATTATGACAACCATTTCACAGTTGCCATTTTGCGTCGCCATGAAAATGTTAGCCAAATAAATAATCTCCAGCGCACCCAAATAGAATGCTGTCTTTAATTGGAAAATAATTAACTAGGAAATACTACAAACCTCATGCTCTCCAGAGCAACTTTCTGCAGTCCGGGATCAGAGTCTTGCACCCTCTCCACGTACAACTCCAACTGCTGCTTTAAAGCCAAGTCCTCCTCCGACTACAAAACAAAAGTGGCAAATAAAAATTGCACTAATTCCCATGACAAGAGACAAACATACAAGAAATATACACAAAAAATTAACAACTCCAACCATGCTACTACATACATAACTTCCAGTAACTCGGAAAATTATAGTTTCTCAGCTAACTAGCAAAATTATAATGTTTAATCTAATTTTGGTACTCACCAGATCTTCGTCCTTCTTCTCATCCTTCTTTTTTGGGTCTTTAGAAGGCACCTTCACTGAAGTCTGATCCTTAGTCACTCCATCGCCCGCGACGCCGCCGCTACCGTTGTCCGGCTCAGCTGGTGCCATCTGAAATGTCTACAACAAAAACTCTAGAACAAAGACAAGATTTCCTGTGAAATTATCAGAAATCGAGAAGAACCGATTAAAATGATTCGATTTCGAGCCCTAGGAGTATATGAACATTGAACAGGGAGAGAGGTTTCCTTTCTGAACAAGCAAGAACCTTGATAATTGGCATCTACGTGGCCCAAATATATTGGGCTTCCCAACTATTCAAATTGATTATGGTATATATTTTGATAGGTCACAAGTATTTTTATACAATAACAAAAATATTTCATCTTAATTTAATAAAAAAATAATATGTTATTCTTGCATCTTTATTTATACTTTTGAATGTTTATTAAATGACTATTTTAAATTTAACATAAAAAACATTATAACACTCTTATAAAAAAAACTAATTTAAAATTTTTTCTATTTTGATTTCTTCTCAATGTGTTTCACAAAAATATAATATTTTGTGATCTTTACTCTTTAATATTGAGCATAATTTATATGAGAAAAAAAATTAAGTATAAATACATTATGTTCATGTCAAATATAATATCTATGTATTTATGTTTGCTACCCAGAATTATGATTGGCTCAACTCCTGAAATCCCAGAAAAACAAAGGTCAATTGAGTTAAATTACTTGAACATTTGATAATCTGACTCACATTGTTGAATAAATTAATTCACGATACACGCCCCGTGATTGTGTTATTTGGAATAGACTACTTGGAAGAATGAACAAAAAAGATATGGAAATCATCGTAAAGCTGGATAACAAGTAAATAATCAACTTCTACAAAATTACAACAAAATGCTCTCTGAAAAATTTCATTAATTTAAGTTCATCTTAGTTCGTCTATTTATAGTTATCAGTAGTATAATTCCCTCGGGTTTTAAATATTCCTCCAACTTTTATTTTCATTTTTAGTTGTAAAAGATGGTGAACTCGACTTATAATAGCGCAATTAATTTTGTTGTTGTTCATGAATTTATCTTCTGCAATTTCCACCAAATTCTTCATTTAATTTCTTAGTTTCATGGCTTATCGAGGAAGTCAGAACTAACAACCAAATCGAGATTCACGTCGCTTGAGCGTAGAAGTCAGATTATTCAAAATATTGGCACGATTCCATGCATAGAATGCCCAAAATTTTTCGTAATAAACAAATTGGCATACCCAGTGGGACTCTGACGCCAAGAAAGCTAGGAAACAGTGAGAAATGACGAAATGATGCTGCAAAGTCAGGTAGTTTTATGTACAATTGGAAGGAATACACTCAGTGAATACTTGGAAAGAAGGATATACGATTTCTGATTTTTCATATTCATATACTGATTTTCACATGATAAAAAATGTATTTCTCAGGCAGCTTTTGTCGAGGAAAGATGGAGATCAAATGATGGATATTATTATACGAGTTCATTATATCAATGGAATTCACGAACAAATTGTTGGGAACATGGAGATCTATATGGTTATATTTTTAGAAATGAAATATGGATTCCTCAAACTTCTTTTACAAGAGAAATGACGCAAAATGTAGGTGAAAGCTACATCATAAAGATGCATTTGCAAGAATGTAATTCATTATTTGATACTAGGAAATACACGGCTTCTGATCTTTCAAATCCATACGATTATGTTTCACTTTGATATGAAAACGTAACAATATGGTTTTATTGTCTTTATAATATTGGTTTTATCATAATTAATTTTATCCATAGATTAGAAAAATTCAAAAATAAAGACAAAATAAATAAAGAATTTTTTTGACGAATAAATTCTTTTGAAGATAAATTAAGGGTGGACGAGTTTAATCGTTGAAAATTGTATCAATCGCCCGTTGCGTATTGTTACTTATCGAGTATAGAATAAACCTAATTTTCGTCAGAAAAAGTAACATGAGTTTCACGTGAAGAGCTAGAGCAAAGATCTAAAGAGCAAGAAGGATCAGCTAGAGGGTTCCTTCATAACTTGGTGGAATATCAAAATAGCATATCAAAGAAATTCTTGAGGGATCCGCAGTTTCTCGTGTTACTTCAGACCCCGAGTACAAGAAAAGAATCGAGAAACTGGATTTGATTATATTGAGTGTTGTGAGATGTATGGAGGAAGTCATGAGTTGTATATAAAAATGATGAGCAAGATTGTGACTGCCATAGTAAGTGGATTGAAAGTAGCGAAGGAAAGTCAGCAGAATTCTAGCCAAGGCAAAGACATCCAGAATAGCGAGGAAAACAAGAATAGTGACCACAAACAAAATGACGTGGTCGGAGAATCATCGGGGAATTCTCATCACCATTATTTCGATGCAATTACAGGTCACTCAAATGTGGAGAAGGATATCCAAAATCCAGATTGTGTTCATATGAAAGAAGATTTTGCCCAGAAAGATGGTCTAATGAACAAAGATGAAGAGTTCTATGTTTCCGAGACTTTACTGAGTGATGTGGATAGTTCGGGGGCAAAAAAAGGGAACATGGTATGTTCATTAATCAAGGAATGAAAGAAAAATTGAAGAAGAATGTGATGAAAAAGTATGGGATTCCCAAAGAATTGATATTTGAAGTAAAAACTCATGTCTAATGGTGAAGAACAAGAATCGTCTCTAGGAAGTCATAAAGAAGTATTGGATACCCTGTAATATATATTTTTAAGCCAAAGACAGAAAAGAGAAATGTTTCAGCATGGAGGATCATCATTATTATAGGGAGAAGACACCTGACAGTTGGGAAAATACAAGATACAATGGGGGATCCATGGCCAAAAAGCCGGTGAACCGGTACCTTGGAGGAAGTTCGTTTTCTAAGTCAATGAATGATGAAATAAGAGCTGACCAATACACATTTGAGAGGGTGTCTTGGAAAACACCATCCTCGGTTAACCATAAAAAAGATGAGAGGAATATGAAGAAAATAATGAAAATGTATTAGATTCTCAAAGAAATGCTATTTGAGATAAAAGACTTATGTTCAAAGTGGAAAATGAAGAATTTTCTCAAGAAAAATATAAAAGAGGGTTGGGTGTCCTGAGATAAGATGTATGGAATGAATGATAGGTACGGAAAAAGTTCAAGCAGAGAGAATCATATACACTTGAAAGATGGATGGATGCAAGAGACCATAGGGGATCCATGGCCAAAAGGCCAAGGAATCAAGAATACCATCGATATCATCAACCATAAAGACAAAACCAAGGAGCCAAAAATATTCTGGGGGATCAAAGCTTGGAAGACGGGGATCATTGATTATGGTGTAGGATTCTTAGCCTCAAATATAAGAAATCCACAACACATCAAATTATCATTCTTCAAAGGTCAAGGAAATGAGCTTAAGTTGAAGATTGGAGCTCAACATGGTAGATCTCCACGATATAGGTTGGGAGATGAAAAGCATCCTCAAGTCAATACTCAAGATCACCTCTGCAGAACGATGTTACTGAGAGACGTAATAGAACACTCAAGGAAGCAGCTCGAACCATGCTAGCAGACTCTAGAATTTATTAGCATTTTGGGTTGAAGTTTTCAACACTGCATGTCATACTCAAACCAGATCGATGATCAACATAAGGCATGGAAAGGCATCTTATCAGATCTGGAATAGAAATCAACTATAAATCTCATACTTCAGGGTATTTATGTGTAAGTGCTTTATTCATAACAATAATAAAAATCTTTTAACTTCCTTTGATGCAAAATCAGATGTTGGAATATTTTTATATACTCACATGTTAACAAAGAATATCGTGTTTTTCATATTAGAACTCTATTTGTTGAAGAATCCATTCATGTAGTGTTCTATGAATCTTTAATTGTCCCAAATGTACCCAACACGCACTTACATGATCTTTCCAATAGAAAGGAAAATACCACTCTTCAATCTAACAATGATGATGAGATTCATATTGATGAATAGATGACTTGCACTGTGAGCCTGATATTCCTACAAATCAAGCTGGAGGAAACATCAAAACTTGGGAGATCAAGCTGATAAGCAAAAAAATAACAATACAATAGATTGAGCTGATCTAGATCCAAGTGAACCAATAGTAGACTAGTTCTAAATCAAAATGAATCTAATAGGGGACAAATTGATCAAATTCAAGAACTAAATTCTAGTGCCATAAATTCAAATCCTCTTGGAATAAGCTACAGGTGGAAAAAAAATCATCCACCTGAGTTGGTCATTGGTAATCCTTCAGCTTCCTTAAGAACCAGGAAACATATGATTTATGAATTTTTTCATATTGCATTTATATTTTAGAATAAACCTAAGAAATTTGACGAGGCTCTAATTGACTCAAATTGGATAAATGTCATGCAAGAAAAATTATGGCAATTTGATAGAAATAAGCTTTGACGTTTTGTTCCCAGACCAGAAGATCAATCTATTATATGAATAAAATGTGTTTTTAGAAATAAACTTGATGAAAATGACATTGTGATCATAAATAAAGCAAGACTAGTAGCACAATGATATAAGTAAGAAGATTGAATATATTTCGATGAATCATTTGCACCAATAGCTATATTAGATCCATCAGAATATTTGTTGCATACGCTGTTTTTAAGAAATTCAAATTATGTCAGATGATTGCTAAAAGTGCATTCTTGGATGATTTTTTACAAGAAGATGTGTTTGTTGAACAAGCTCATGGATTTGTGAATCAAGTACTATCTGGTTATGTATTTAAATTAGATAAAGTCTTATATGGTTTGAAGCAAGCTCTCAGAGCCTGGTATGACACCTTATCCAAATTTTGAATTGAACATGATTTCACCATCAGCACAGTTGATAAAACACTATTTAGATCAGTAAAGGAGATTATACTTTGTTAGTCCAAATATACGTAGATGACATTATTTTTTTGGTCAACTAACCCCAAACTCGGTCAGAAGTTCTACAAGTTGATGCAAGACAAATTTGAAATGAGCATGATGAGTGAACTGACATTCTTTCTGGGCTTGCAAGTTAGAAAGCTAGATACTGAAATCTTTATAAATCAAGTTAAATACACTAATGAACTCCTCAAGAAATTTGGTATGGAACCCATGAGCTCCTAAATCAAGCTGGATAAAATTGAGATTACACCATCTATTTTTGTGTCACTATTCAGATGATTGATTAGTTCCTTACTGTACTTAACTGTCAGCATACCAGACATCATGTTTGTTGTCTGCATATGTGTTAAATTCCAAACAAATCCTAAACAATCACATTATATTGTTGTTATGTATATTGGAATAACATAAGGGTACTCAAAATGTTGGACTTTGGTATCCAAAATCTTCATGTTTCAATTTAACTTGTTACTATGATGCAGATTATGCAGGTTGTAAAATACACAGGAAAAGCACAAGTGGGACTTGTCAATTTTTAAGTGACAGACTAATCTCTTGGTTCAGCAAAAAGCAAACATCAATTGCTACTTCAACAGCTGAACCAAAATATGTAGCTGTTCGAAGCTGCTGTCTCAACTGCTCTGAATACAACAAAAGCTTAGAGACTATGGTGTGTTCAAGCTAATGAATCTTCGATCTTCTGTGATGGCATAAGGGCTATAACAATTACGTATAATCTAGTGTTGCATTCAAGAACCAATCACATGGACATAAGACACAATTACATACGAGATCGTGCCATGAAAAAAATATCAGAGTAGAACATGTCTCTACAGATCAAAAAGTGATAGACATTTTCACCAAGTCATTACTCGTACCTCAGCTTTGGATTCCCAAAACCCTAAATTGTTTTGCATATTTTGAAGTGTGAGGTCTATGATATCTTCCAATAAATGAAAAGTTCAGCATGTTGATCATAAATGTTATTCACATTTGCACACGCAGTTATAGATCAACTAAAATGAAAAATACACTTATGATCGTGCCAACTAATGGATATAACAGGAATAAATTGATTTTCTTGCATTAATAAATGGGAAGCAATATCTATTTTGATTTAGGCTAAACTAAATTTCTGCATGTTTAGAACCGAGAGTGGGAACTCTCCCCAAAGACGGATCATCCGCTTCTGCCAGCCCTTTCATATGTAGCAGAAAACAAAATAGATAGTACATGCATCATCTCTCCTCCAAGAAATTTTTATCCAGTGAGGCAGAATCAATCATTTTGCTTTACTCTAAATCAGAATATCGAGTCCTGGAGCCTGAATGCTGACAAAAAACAATACACATATTACAACGAACAGGTGATCATTCCTTGATCAATCCAAAAACATTTAATGCAAACACAAATCAAGCAAATGATAGTGATATAGAGTTTCACTCTCGATCGTGGTTCGCCGAAACAGGAACGGAATGGCCGGAACGGGCGTTCCGGAACCGGAACGTCAGCAACCTTGACGAGGTTTCGGGATGTGTAGGTTGATGGCTTGTATCGGCGTTTCATATACCGAAAACGGGGATATAACAGTGGAACGGAACCGGAACGCAATTCGCGACGGTTTTGTTTTGAACTGTCGCTACTAGCGACGGTTTTATGTATGTAGCGACCGTTTTTATTCAACCGTCGCCGATGTTAACCGTCGCTATAGTTAGCGACGGTTTGAATAAAACCGTCGTCAAATTAAAATCGGCGACGGTTGAATAAAAACCGTCGCTAAATTTAGCGACGATTTTTCATAAAACCGTCGCAAATTCGAATATGCAAAGGATTTAATAATGTTAAATAATTTGTAACATCACTTTATATAAGTGTGAAGAAAACTAAGTTAATTATAAAATATTTCTATTTTAATTGATGTTAAATAATTTGTAACATCACTTTATATAAGATTTGATGCTTATTATTAGTCCATCACTCTAAATTGATTCAAATTTATGCGAACTTATATATATCCAATCGAAAATATTTTAAAGTTTAAATTAATTAAATACAAATAATTTTTAATAGTATATTTAATTTTTGATATGGTTGGAAATATTTTAAATATAATGACGATATAAATTGTGTTCAATAAATTGTTAATAAAATTTTAAAAATATTTAAATTTCTTATTTACATCAAATAATCTATTTAAATGATATTTATTTTAATTTTTATATTTCTAAATATTTTCCAAAATTTTTAATTTTTATATATTTATAATATTTTTTTAAATACACGTTCCGCGACCGTTCCGCGAAATTTCATTGTAACTGGAACGGTAGCATCCGTTCCGATCATCGCGACCGCGACAGCGAACCATGCTCTCGATCGAGCAAAGCAGTAGCTGGTAAAGGAAGGGGAAGGCAAGTCCTCCGGCGTCTGCTTATCAAGTAACCACGTATGTTTGCGACTTTCCAAAGAAGAACACTGGCATAGTTGATTGAAATGTGGAATAAAGAGCGGATGCCATCGAATAAGTAGCTGGAGTAGAATGAAAGTAGAGGTTCAGGGACATTCGACGGCAATGGCGATTGCTCTCTGCTTAAACCTCCATTGCCGCAGCACGAAGCAATTTGGGGGGAATTTTGAATTTAATTTTTACTCCTAAGTCGTTTTTTTATGGCAGGAGAATCGAAGGTGGTTGTGTGGAAGGAGTGTGTGAGTACCAGCTTAAGTTTCAACTTCTGCGATTTTTATAAATTTTATAAATATTTTTAATTTTTTTAAAATGTTAACTTTTATTTATATATGTGTTTTTAAGATTTTCGAATAAAATTCATAAAATTTAAATTATATTTTATTACAAATATTTTTATTTTTTAAAAATATTTTTTTATAATTTACTTTTCCAGATTTTTTTTTTCATATTTTGTGCATTTATACACTGTTTTATGATACAAATTTTCAAACAATTCATTTTATAAAAATAGAAATTTATTTTGATACAAAATTTTCAAAATATAATAATAATTATATAAATAGATTATTGATGGTGTCATGATGTAATACCAAAATCTAGATAATTAAAAAAGATAAACGTTAATTATATTGTGAGATTTTGTTATTACATATTGAGATTTCGTTATTATCTCATGAGATTTTTTTGATGAATTTATCATGAGATTTTAATAAATAAAATTTTTGTATTGAATTTTTCGTGTAGTAAAAATTATCGTACAAATTTGATTATACATGTAGAATTACTCATTTCATTAATATATCATGTTAATAATATAAATATAATAATTATTGTTAAAAAAATATCAGAATACATAAAAAATTTAAATGTGATTTTTAATTTTTTAAAGGTAAAAATTAGATCGTGACATTAAAAATAAAACCAATGGCGAGGTTTAAATCCTGTATTTATATAGGAAATTTACTTTTTTTTTTGTGTGTTTCATTTTGAAATTATTATCAGTCAATTAATAATCTATCTTAGTCCGCTAATTTGTAATGTTTTTTGGCTTTTAGTACCTCCCTTTTAACACAAAAAATATGACATATCATCAGTTTTTCAATAAAAAAAATAATAAATTAGTTAGAATAAGATTATGAATATCGTCATCGATAACATGACTAAAAAAACGTGCAACCTACCAAAAAATTATATTATATAAACTACACGATATTGTGTTTTGTCATTAACATTAAATAGAATGGTCCATGGAAATTTAGAGCTCATAAATTGTGAAATAATTTTATTACGTATGTTGGGCCCTGTTTCTCCACCAGACTCGGATATGGGCGACATATCACGTGACTCGGCGCTGTCGCCTTCCCAAGAAATTAACACACTGCGCACACTTTTTCTTTCAATATATAACTAATATTTAATCAAACACTTGTACTCTCCCAAGATTCAAAAAGCACTCAACCTGTCTATCTGACTTGCAATTTATTTGTAAATACAGATTCATCCAACTTCCTTGGTGGGAGATTGGTTCGGACCCATTTCTTGGGGGACGAAAACAAGGTAAGAAGGGCTGGTCTTTCATTATTTGAGTTTCGAATCTGAGGGTTTTGGAGGAAGGTGAATGGAATTTTTGTCTCTGGGTTTCTTGATATCCGTGTCTCTTGTCGATTACGTTTTCAATTTTCAACAACTGGTCCATCGATTTTCTTGTCTACCCTTTTTCTTGTGCACGTTTAATTAGGAAAAAGTTTCAATTTTTTTTATTTAGATTCTGTACCTTAATAAGGATATGCATCTTTGAGGAGAATATTGGTGAACCTTTTGATAGATGGTGTTACGAGGGGGTGATTTAGGTTCAGAACTTTGGAGACATGATATCTTCTTTGAAGTAGCATAACCAAGTAAAAGAACATATTGTTTACTTGTCGGTTTCCTTGTTTATCGATGAATTGCAAGGGTGGTTTTGCGTACTGATATTGTTCGGTTTGGTACCCAAAAATTCCGTATGAAGAATGGGTGAATCTTGATGTACCCTCGTTTTCTGTTGCATTAAAATGTTTGAGAAAATTGGATTCTAGTTGAGGAATTGTGATGGCATCTATTAGAAGAACATTGTCCCCCGTGCCTCGTCCGGGAGCTTTAATAAATGCCGAAGCCTGTCAAGTTGCATCCCCATTGTCTAAATCATCCTCAAACAGTCAAAATTACACACCAAACGATGGGCTATTGGCTTCTTCAACGGGTTCACTTGATCATGCACTGTATAGAGCTCAAATTTTTATACTAGGTTTATTCTCAAAGCGATCTGCTAGACCCTTTGATCGATCAAAGGCAAAGGGACATGTTTGGCGGAGAGCTTGTTTCCATTTCCTGATATGTTTCATTGCTGGTGTTTTTGTTGGACTCACCCCATTTGCTTCGCTTCATTCGTCTCCACACATCGTGTCTATAAACCGAGCTTTTGACCTCGAATTGCATCAACCAGTCATGAACGAATTTAATGAATGGAACAAAAATGTAACACCGGTAGTTGGCAGATTGTCAGTAAATGAGAATTCTACGTCAGAGCTACAGAGAACAAATCTCGAACTAAAAGATGGAAACCTTGACGAAATTCTTTTAAACAATTCACTTGGTCAAGATTCAGATTCAATGTTCCATAAGCTTCTGATCATAGTGACACCATCATATTCATCATCGCATCAGACTTATTATCTGAACCGTCTGCGGAACACGCTAAAACTTGTTCCACATCCTCTTATGTGGATTATTGTGGAGATGAACTCTCAGTCTGTGGAAACGGCTGAATTATTGAGGAACACGGGAATAATGTACAGACATCTTGTGTGCAGTATTAAGAATTCGACTGACATAATAGATAAAAGAGTTCTCTTAAGGAATGTGGCTCTCTCGCATATTGAGACTCACCATCTTGATGGAATTGTGTACTTTGCAGATGTAGATAACATATACTCGGTGCATCTCTTTGATCAACTGAGACAGATAAGGTACTTTCCGTAGTCTTACACAACTTTATACAACTTCTGCAATTATTTTGTCACCTTGAGAAATATGAAACAACAAATTTGTTTCGCTGATGTTTTTATATTGTTTCTTTGTTATTTTCATTGTTCCAATAGGAAAATAAGAGATGGTATCTTTGCACATGCTTGAACTCAAGTAGCCGTGTAGATTGTATCTTAATCTTCAGTTGTGCTTAATGTTGCTTGTCATTTCTCTTTCTCGTTGATTATCCTCGTCTTTTTGAGGAGGCACATTGTATTTATAAATATTTTATTTTGTACATCTGAAATTTCAAGTATTGAAATTATTAAGGGAAACCAAAATTTGACAGATTCTAATGTACATCAGAGCTGTGCTACACTAGTATCTCATGTAACCATCAGTAATAGACAATCAAATTTGCTAGATGTGTTTTCTTTGCGCATTTTGGCAGGACTGGTTAGACTTAAAATTGATTGTTTTGTTCGCTTGTATGAAGAGTTTGAATTATATTCTTCACTAGCACAAATAAGAGTATGTTGGCTACGTCCTTACCGAAATTAATTGATGTTCTCTTGGAAGCAAAAACTTATAATAGTTTCAGCATATATGCTTGTACGGTATTTCTTAACAACAGCTCTGTGAATATAGGCGATTTGGAACGTGGCCATTGACAAAGTTTGAGGGAAAAAAAGGTAAAATGTTCTTGGAGGGTCCAATATGTAATGGCTCTCAAGTATTGGGGTGGCACATTATTGACTTAGCGAAAAGATTCCGAAGATTCCACACAGATATGTCTGGATTTGCTTTCAATAGTACAATCATTTGGGATCCAAAGAGATGGCATCGGCCCATGCTTGAACCAATCAGGCAACTCAAAAATGTTAAAGATGGTTTCCAAGTGAGTCTATATTTAACTGGTGTATAATTATTTGTTGAAGTATTCATTTACAAAAGTGTAAATCCTACCTCAGGCAAGCACATTTATTGAGCAAGTTGTTGAGGATGAAAGTCAAATGGAATGTTTCTCTTTAAACTCTTCAGAAATCATGGTTTGGCATCACGTCACAGGCTCAAACTCGTTCCCTCGTGATAGGCTTGCAAAGAGTTTCATTCCACTTTCTTGAAAATTTGCAATTTGGCAGACAAGTATGGTTCAGGTCAGTCTGCTTTGGAATACTATCAGAGGCATAAACTAATAGAGTATAAAACTACAAAAATTAAATTTTGGTTAACTTTTGTTGGGAACTAAATTGCACCTCTTAACATTTGTGGCTACCTATGCTGCATAGTGATGGAAATTTGTTGCTTGTGTGGTTGTTCTCGGGTTTAATATACTTGAGTTGTACAGTTAGCATTAACCATAATTTTATACAGTTGAAATGCTTTAATTTTAAAATTTTATAGTTGAAGGTTGTCACACAGCCTGGGTCCTCGAGCTTTTATTTCACTTCTCTGATCTCAATATTTATTGTTTCCTCTCTTCAAAGATTCCACCAATATACATCTCATAATTTAGTTTTTCGAAAGAAAACAGACATTTCTAACATCATATCTTTGATGTGAGATAACCACAGTTTCTTTTAAATTCCATACGATTTATACTCTACTTCACCTATCATCATCATCATCATCATCATCTTGGCAGATGTGACAATATACTTGCTCAATGGGGAACTTTGGTCGAGAAGGGAAGAAGCACCTACTCTGCTGTTTACAGAACCAATTGTTGCAATACACTCTGGAAAATGGCAAGTTTTCAAGATGGACAAATTCAACATCCACTGCTCTCGCTTTTTTCTCAAAGGTATTTAATTTCTATACAGATGCGATTGGTTTAGCCGTTCCTTGAATTGCATTGATCTACGAAAGCTGTACTTGTAGCCATCTTGTTAGGATCTTGGACAAAAATCATGGTGCCCATTTGGTTGGAATGCTGACTGTTAGTCGATCCTAGTCTAAATCTAGTTCTTTTTTAATCATTTGATTTCGTGATGCTGCAGCCAAGATTCTCCATTCTGTACGTATATATGTGATGTGTTTTTTGCCATTCATCTACGTTAAGAAATGAAAATCATTTGATTCAGAAGTTTTTACCTGATTTAAAACGGTTAAGACTCGTTGCATCGTTATATTTCTCATTTCAACATATCTTTAGCTTGCAATTTGTGTCGAGCTAATGTTGATAGTCATATTCAAATCTTGCATTCATTTTTTAGATGTTTTCTCTATGGAAAATCTGATATCGAGTTGGGATTTACCTGTCTTATCCCATCTTCAAAGCCTTTGTGGCAAATGTTACTTTCAACTTGAGAATCAAAGTGCAAATTTTGTATTTCATATTATTATGTATTTTTACGCTTTTAAATCTTGTATATGTAGTTGTTTCACGACTTAAAAACAGAGCTGAAATATCAAACGCGAGCTGAGTTAAAACATGCTTGGGTTGAATTTAAAACACGAAATAAGGGGACACAAAAAAATAATAATAATCAAAATTATGCATTAAGATCTAATTTTAAGGAGTTAGTGGATGAGTTTGGCTATTTTTCCAAAAATTAAAAAATAAATGCAAGGATTTATCCATATATTGAAGTAAACGATCACTTGACCAATAATAATGAGTTTGATTATCCTTACCAATATTTTCTCGGACGATATGTCGTATTTAATTTGTCCAATACAATTTACCTGTTGTAACTTTAATTGATAGGGAAAATAAAATACCCATTGTGGTTGAAGATCCATTTTGAGGAAGGTGCCAATGTTTGGACATTTAATTAAATAAAACATTGGCTAGAGACAATAACGTAGCCTGTCTTCTAGTATCATGGAATTCCACCAATCTGGATTCCACCACCTTTCTATCTGTAAGTTCGAATCACAAATATCTAAACATATATTCAACTAATTAAAAGTCTTTAATTAATTACTTTTTATTTGATATTTATAAAATTATACATATTACAAAAAAAAAAAAACCCTCACTAAATTAAACTATGATTTGGGGCAAACAATATGGCTAAATTATATTATTAGAATGGTAAGTCTCTTAAACAAAAATATTTAAATATTTTTCATATTTGAGTACGAAAATATTTCAAATTTTTTATTAATTAATCAGGTAATTTATAATGGAAATAACTATTTTTCCATTAACTTGCCTCTTGTTGGGTTTTTGTATGTATTTAAAGTCTAGTTTGGGTCGACAATTTTGATTTTTTTTCCATTTAGTATTATTTCATCGTAGTGTTAATATGATTCATGAATTGTTTATGTGGTACCAAAAATTGTTGGCTCGTCTAGTGCCATGCCAATGATTAGAATAAAATAGTTGAAAATTAAAAGTTGGTATATGAAACTAGACTTTGAGTACTTAACTAGTATTTAACCCGTGCGATGCACGAGATGATATTATTAAAAATTAGTAAAAAATGAATATAGATTTAAATTGAAAAAAATAATATAATTATAAAAATAAAAATAAAAACTATTTTCTCGCTAATTTTAAAAAACTTTCTTAAATACAGCGCATGTCGATTAATTTTTTTGACTAATAATCAATATCATATATCAAAATTTTAGATTGTGTTAGCCTAAGGCAATGACATTATGCTTATCGTGTTTAGTGTATTGATGTCAACCACCAACCTTAATACATATTTAATTCTTTAATTTTCGAAAAGCTATATATTATTATTTTTTAACGTGCGATAAAAAAATATTTTTAAATCACATTCAATAAAAATAATGATAAATACTTTTTTAAAAATTCAGTAATTTCGTCTAAATCCATATTCACAAACAATTTTGTGATATGACACATGTTTGACATATTTGAATGATAACAATAATTGTTTCATCAATATTTTTATCCATATGAGTTGTGATTTTATCTACAAAATCTCTTCATAATATACACAACAACCTATTATTCCGAAAGAAAAATGAAACGTGTGATCATAAGTAAATTATGTATAAATCAGAAAAGTTATTTTATTAACATTTACTATGTGTATTCCAAAGTAATGTCAATAAATTTTATAAGGTGTCTTCTAATAAATTGCGTACTTTCTTTAGAATTAGTTTAATCATTTCCATCAGGGGACATTTTATAATATCATGTATCCGTGAACCTTGTAATATAGAAGAAAATTATCACATTAATAATATGTAATAATTAAAATTTTGTACAAATAGAATAATAATATTTTTTTACTTCTCGATCATGAAAGACAGATTTCAAATTTAATGTCTCGTAGTTCTCGTTGTTTCCATATGTAGGTAGTTCATAACAACGAACAAATATAAATTTAAACGAACATTACATCTTGGAAGGATTCAACTCATATATGGTGCTGAAAAGATGAGTCATTTCAGAATTTAATTTTGGAGTGGATAAATTTAGTAAGATAAATAGAATAAAATTGATTTTTAATATAATATGCAATATTGCATTATTTATAATTTAAAATTCAAATAAGACATCCCAAGGGACAAAAATTATACATTGGATGCTTTTGACAGAAGTGTATCATACATTAAATTTTTATAAATTATATAAATCTCGAATTGCATGCATTGGGTGTCAAACATTTCTGATTATTGAGGGTAATATATATGTTTATTGAGAGTAATTTAATGTCCATTTGAAACATTTTTGTATCTATATCTTTTAATTTTCTTGTGCTCTCTTATTTGAATTTTTAAGAAGACAATTCAAGATATACAATATACATATGATTTTGGAAGAAAATTACCATGCATTAATTCTTTCAAATTAAGGTAATTTCGAAATAATATGCATTTGGGATAAAAAAAATTTATGATTATTAAATGATAATTTAATGTTCATTGAAAAACCTTGTTGTATTGATAACTTTTAACACTCAACCAATTTTATTTTTAGAGAAATTAAATATTGTATTTCTTTTTTAGTAAGTAATTTAGGCAGAAAATTACTTAAAATAGCAAAATGTATTTTTGAATGATTTATCTCATGAGTGATACTGAACATTGCAATCATTTGTATTTTAAATTTATTTATACAGTTTTTAATTAAATTGATTGATATAATCAATGCAAAAATTTTAATATAGTTTACGTTTTCAATAGAGTTTAGTTTTAATTTGAGTAAAAAAAATTAAAAAAAACATATAATACATAAATTACATTTAAATTAATATAAATATTAATTAATTTCAAAAATGAATTAAATGAATTGATATAATCAACGTAAACAATAATTGAAGTGATCATTTATTGCAGTACACATATGTCAATATATTAATATATCTTTCTTTTTTAAAAAATAACATTTTGACGGGAAATTACTTTTTTGCAAAAATATATATATAGATGAGTGATGCTGAACATTGCAATCATTTGTATTTATAATTTATTTATACAATTTGTAATAAAAATTAAATATATCATAGTAACACAATTCATATCACAAATTAAATTGATTGATATAATCAATGCAAAAATTTTAATGTAGTTTATGTTTTCAATATAATCAATGCAAACAATAATTGAAGTTATCATTTATTGCAGTACTCTTATTTCAAGATTCATTATATTTATATCTTTCCTTTTTTAGAAATGACATTTTAGCGAGAAATTACTATTTTTGGCAAAAACTCTGCTTTTTAGAAATGACATTTTGGCGAGAAATTACTAATATATATATATAGATTAGCTAAAATTCCAAATGAGATTAACCAGTACACCGGGAAAAAAATGTTCTGAATTTATTATAACTTGAGTTGGCTATACTGTAAATCCTTGTGCACCCCCTATATATTTGTGTGTGATTTGAACCTCCATCGTTCCTCACAAGAAAAAAGACTCTCTCTTTCACAGACCATCTTCTTTCAACTCCTAAATCAATGTCTTCCCTTGTAATATCTACCATCAAACCGTAAAATTATCCGACAAAATTCCGGTTCGGAAGAAATCCCATCTGATAAACGATTAATCCATTTTCAAGAAAACAATTACTATGAAATTAGTTAAACATCGGAGCTTAACTGTTATGAATGTCGCAACAAAACCTCCGGCCGTCGCCCCTCCGACAGAGCAAGTTTGGGGAAATGATCAGAAGCTTGTTGCATGGAGAAATGTAAAGCAGGAGAGATGGGAAGGAGAGCTTGACGTTCAAGGAGAAATCCCGTTATGGCTGGTAATTCAAAGGAAATAATCTATATATTTCTTTAAAATTTAAGTTTTAATGCGTATTTAATCTCTTGCTCGAAGAACAACTTATTTACTACTATTTAATATTTCATTTAAAAATTAAAATTTATGTATCTGTATCGATAATATATATAAGAGTTTTGATATGCTGCACATCTACTGTACACACTTATGTGAGCACCGAGATGAGATGTCATTCACATATTAGATGTTACGAAACATAAAAAATTGAACATCCAATAAGTGTGAGATACTTCATCGGTGTTGTACTCACATAAGTATGCATGATATGTGTGCAACATATATATTAATCAAAACAAAAACATCTAAAATAAGTGGGATAGCAATTACCATTTTTTCAATTTTAAGCTTTAAGATTACTTCAAAATAATTTGTAATCTGCAAATAATTATTTAGGATAATGAACCGTGAATGATCTCTTAAAAAAATAAAGGTAGGCGAAGATTACGTGGGATGTCTCATTCAAATTTAATTGTTTATGCATGTAAAGCCAATCAATAACTAATGCTAGTAAAATATTTCATATTACAATTATTAAATTGATTAATTATTATTATAAATATTATATATTATGTTTGACTCCATGCAGAGGGGAACACACCTAAGGAACGGCCCCGGCCTCTGGCACATCGTAGACTACAACTTCCGCCACTTCTTCGATGGCTATGCCACCCTAGTCCGCCTCCATTTTGAGAACGGACGCCTTGTAATGGGCCATCACTAGATAGAGTCCAATGCCTACAAAGCAGCCAAAAAGAACAACAAACTCTGCTACAGCGAATTCTCCAAAGTCCCGAAGCCCGACAACTTCTTATCCTATGTAGGCGACCTCGCAAAACTCTTGTCAGGTGTCCATCGGTCATCTCGTACCATCTATAGTTGGTTGGCCGACCTGCAACACATACAGTAGGCAAACTCAACCAAGACTGAAAACGACACTGATCAAGACAACACAAAGAACCGAGAATAGCTTCCAATCTCACACATACTCTCGTATATCACTTGAGGAATAGAGAGGAAGAAGAGAAGAGAAGAGCTCACATGCACCAAACAAAGAGCACTATACACAGAAGAAGAATGAAGAGTACAACACACAATTTCATGCTACTGCCTCTGTCCCAATCTCATGGCTCCTGAGAGAAAACCTCGGTATAAAAAATATAAGACATAAAACCTAGTATGCTAAGGCTTATGGGAACTGGCTTTGGGTTTTTGGGCTTGGGTAAGAGTTGGGCCAAACCCAATATTTCTCCACCTTTCGGCCAAACACCAGTTCACTGGACAGGAGAATCATCTATAGCCATCATCATTGCCCCACTTGTTGAAAACACTAAGTTAGTACAAGTATCAATTTATAGCAAACACCAAGTAAGCTACATCAAAGAACAGAAACCAAACACATCAATCAGAAGTATCAAAATTTAAAATTTTTAACAAGATCTGAATTTTTCAACAAACAAACACTTAGCTCCCATATCAACATGATTAAAATAAGAAGGAATTTTTTCAAGATAGACTATGCATTCTGCTACCACATCACGAATGTAGTGGAATCTAAGATCAATATGTTTAGTTCTATAATGAAAAACATGATTCTTACATAGTTGTATACCAGATTGGCTATCAGAAAACACTACAACTTCACCTTCAAGAAAACCAATTTAAAAAATTATACCTTTCAACCAAATAATTTCTTTTAAAGCTTCAGTAACAACAACATACTCAGATTCAGTGGTTGAAAGAGCAACAATGTGTTGTAATTGAGATTTTCAGCTAATACAAGCACCACAAATGTAAACACATAAGAATTTATTGATTTACTATTGTCACTATCATTTGCATAGTTAGAATCCACATATCCAACCAATTTAACACCAACATCATATTTTGAAAATTTTAAACCATGCTTCACAGAACCATTCAGATATATCTCAAAAGCCACAGCTTGCCAATGGTAAACACTAGGATTAGACATATACCGACTCAAACAACTCACATAATATGCAATATCAGGCTTCGTGCTAACCATTAAATACATGACAGAACCTATAGCATTTGAATATGACACATGCTTCATATTTTTAACATCAAAATCAGTTTTAGTAGATTGCTCTTTACTTAGAACAAAATGATCAGCTAAAGGTACATTGACTGGTTTTGCATTCGACATGGAAAATTTACTCAAAACTTTCTTGACATAAATATCCCGATTCAACAAAATGACGTAACGTTTTCTATCCCTATTGATGTATCGGTTCTAACACCTACGAAGGTGCTTCAAACACAATATTTTCCATGAGCTTCAATAGCTCGTGTTATAAGAATGTAAACACCGATAAATTAAATCGAGTTTGGTGTTAAATCAAGCAGAAAATACTCGAAATAATCTCGTTAAGAAATATGATTAATTTGGAAGCCTTTAACTTGTGTGAACTGAATAACTAAGATGAGGGAGATCAGTTCTTGCATATATCAGTTCAGTTATGGTGAGAACTGAACTGATAACTGCTCGAATTAATCAAATAAGTTTGAAAACAAAAGTTAAACAGTTAAGTACACAAGATATGTTTATTGATGTTCGGAGACTTCAACTGCTCCTACGTCATCCTTTCTACCACCTCGGGTAGGATTCACTAGAAAACTTTGATTTATACAATGCCTTGTACAAACCTACTCAGTTTAGGACTTATCCTACTTCCTAACTGAACTCCTAGCATGGATTGAAGGTAGCACCTTCCAGCCAACACTTGTTTAACGTCTACGTGTTAAAGACTACATACACAAGTTTATTGTCTTTGTACAAGACTCACTCAACTTATCAATACTCTCTATTTTCTGTATATGTGAGTGATGTTGTGTGTGCGTGTGTGTGAGAACTGATATATGAATACAACACGAAAGTGTTCTCACACATTGATAGAAAAATGCTTCTAAACTAAGCTGATAACACTTTGAAGTGTTCCCTCAAATCTGGGCTGATTGTTTCTTGTAAACTGATGTGCATTATGCGTGCACTTCTTCTTTCACACACTCATGTATATGTTTTTCCACACTTGTATATTGATGATCTTGGTCTAGTATTTATAGAGGCAATGTGACCGTACACCATGACTCGTCAAATATGTTCGTTGCAATTTGAATCCATTCCTCGAAATATGTCTGTACTTTCCGACAGTCATTCTGGAACGTTTAGGTTTTAAGCTCTGCTGCAACGTCCATTATTGTCTTTTGACTGGACAAAAGCTTTTCCTCAATGCGCACAATTGACTTCTATTTGAATAAGCTTGTCGTGTTCTGCAAACTGATTGATTCCTAACTGATGTTCTGGACTGGTCAGTTGAACTGATCTTGAACTGGTTTGGTGAAATCAGTTCAGCTGAGGCTCGTCAGCTGAACTGATTTCACTGCTTCAGTTGAAATGGTTAGCTGGGCTCTTCATCATTTGAGCTCTTCATCAGCTGGCCGGGCTTCTGAAGGTCTTCCGCTGAACTACCTATCACATGGTCTGTCAGTTGAACTGGTTCAGTTTTGGGCAATCAGTTGGCACTTTCAGTTAGCATCTCGATAGTTTCAGTTTTGGCTCGGTAACTGATCAATTCGAATCCTGATCAGTTTCAGCTTCTGCGTACTTAAGTAAATTCATTATAAACAAAATAACAAGTTTTATTAACATCAAAATCAAGATTGCAAAAATGAAATGTTCCAACACCTATAAACGTTCATGCCAAAAATACGTTTAGCATCTCCTAGGAATTTCATATCAAATTTAGCACTCAAGCAATTTTTGACATGATCAATAGTCTTCACACAAGAACTAATCAATAGCATATCATTCACATAGATAAGTAAGAAAACAGAAACTTTAGCATTGTGTTTGAAATACAAGCAATTATCATAATTACTTCTAGTAAAATCCGTAGAGAGCATGCATTTATAAAATTTTTTGTTCCATTGCCTGGGAGATTGCTTCAATCCACATCCATATAAATATTTCTTTAGCAAATAAACATGATCAGGATACTTAGAATCAACAAAACAATCAGGTTGCTTCATAAATTTTTTTCATCAAGTTCATCATATAAAAAAGCAGTTTTAACATCTAATTGTTTCAACTCCCAATCAAACTGAGAAACAAGGGCAAACATAAGTTTCACAGTAGTAAACTTTACAACAGGAGCAAATATTCAAGTATAGTATATCCATTCATTTTGAGTAAAGCCCTTAGCCACTAATCTAGTTTTAAATCTAACAGATTCACATTCATTCTTGACATTAATTAACCACTTACAGTCCACAACAGAACAATTTTCAGGTTTAGGTACAAGAATCCAAATGTTGTTAACATGCAGTGAATTAATTTCTTCAGATAAATCGTTCATATCAGGAACATTTCGCACATTCTCAGAATCATGACTTGGAACAAGTAAATGCTCCACCTTGTTTGAAGCAGTGGAAGGTTCAGGAATAGGTAAAAGAACAGATAAACATGGAAATTCAAATTCATCGAAAACAACATCCCTACTGATTAACACTTTAAAATCATCAATAATCGATTCCCACCACGTGTGGGCACATTAGCAGGACCCCAAACATCAGCATGAAAATACTCAAGTATTTCAAAAGTGACAGATTGTTTGAGAATAGGGGAATTAAAAAACTTCACTCTAGACTGTTTACCAAGAACACATAAATCACAAAATGAGATACAAGTCAATTTGTCACTTTAAAAATAACCATATTTGTGCAAAACTTGAGGACTTTTAAAACTCATGTAACCTAATATTTTATGCCACAAATAAATTTTGTCACTCAAGACAGCATTCACAGAATTTTGCATACAAGATTCAGATTCAGCATAGCAAACATACAAGTTTTTCTTTTTAGTCGCTTTGAAAATCAGCAAAGATCCTTTCATAATTTTCATAACCCCAATTCCCCATCTACCATGTAAACCGGCATCTTCCAATGCACCACAAGAAATCAAATTATGACATAAATCGGGAACATGCCTCACATTTTTCCAAAGTTAACACATGAGCAGAATCAAATTTCAGCGATACATCAGCAAGACTAGCAACTTGACACAATTTTTCATTTTCCATAGAAACAGTCCCATGCTTCACATCTTTATAACTAGAAAACAATTTTTAAATGGAGACATATGGAACGTAAAAGCATAATCAACTAACCATTCATTTTCACACATAGAACTTGAATGCACATGATTCACAACAGACAAATCATATATCTCAGTCACCATAAAAATATCACCCATGTTTTCACTACAATAAGCCATATTAGCATGGTCATCATGATGATTTTAAAATTTTGGTTTTGGTTCTGCTTAGGCCTATAATACTCTTTAATGTAATGACCAGTTTCATCACAATTATAGAATTTTTTATTCTTGGGCTTCGGCTTAGACCTTGATTTACTCTTGCCTCTATTTGTAACGAAATATTGGTTATGGTTGGTTGAAGGTTTTTTATTTTGAAATCTATTTTGAGACCTCCCTCTAACAAATATTATCTCACCAGAATTATTACCACCCTTATTGGTTTTTAAATCAATCTCTTTACTCTTCAAGCCATTCACAGCGGTTTCTAACTTTATCTGATCTCTACCATACTTAATGGCAGCTTTAACATCACTATATGAATCAGGTATAACATTTAAAAGAACAATAGGATGTAATCATCAATATTTTTATCTCCAGTTCGCTTAATTTCTTGCGCTAATTTGGTAAACACATCAAGGTTTTCATAAATGTATTTGTTTAAGTCAAGTTTGAACCGGAAAATTTCTCAAGCAAAAACAATTTATTGGACAACAAAGTTTTAGTATAAAGTTCTTCTAATTTTTCCCAAAGTTCCTTAACCGATTTCAGTTTACCAAATTTTCTTAACATAGAGTCAGACAAGTTCAAAATTATAGACGAATAAGCAAACTCATCATTTTCAGCCTTTTTATCGGCAGTTTCGGTAGCTGAATATGAAAGGCCTATCTCTTTGAAAACCTTTAGTTGTATCAAAATACCTTTCATTTTCTGTTGTCATATTGAAAAATTTGTTTTTCCGTTAAAAGGTGTTGGAACATTTCATGTTCGCAATCTTGATTTTGATGTTAATAAAACTTGTTGTGTTTCTAACATATTTACTCAAGTGTGAAGTTATTAAAACAAGAAGCAAGCTGAAACTGAATTCTGCACAAACTGAATTTCTAGCAAGTTTCGGTGTTTTGAAGATATCTCTCAACTGGATGATCCAAATGACAATCCGCCAACTTAAATGATCAGAAAACTCAATTTAAACAAGTTGTATTTCACGTCAGTTGGGCAAAATCGGATGTTATCTAGGTCAAACTGATCATAGCTGATCGTAACTGATCGCACGAAGACAACAATCAGTTGGGTTTGAGCATCTGTGGTATTTTTGTCGTATCTCTCAGCTCGGTTATCGAAATGAAGCGATTCATTATGCGTTGTAAAGATAAGACGATGATCTACAAATCATCTTTAGAAGTCAAAGTCTGAATCGAAATTTAAGATGCTGATAAATGATGATGAAGCTACTGATTCTGCACAAACTGAATCAGCTAGGCTGATTTCAGCACACCAGTTGAAACTGAACCAACTGAACCAGATGCTGACCAGCTGACCAACCAACTGAACTGAACCAGCTGCTGACCAACTGAAACCGAACCGGTTGAACTGAACTAGACCAGCTGAAACTGAACCGAATCAGTTGAACTGAACCAGACCAACTGAACCAGCTGAACTGAACCGAACCAGCAGCTGACCAACTGAACTGAACCGAACCAGCTGCTGACCAGTTGAACTGAATGACCAGTTGAGTTGACCAGTCGGGAAATGTCCAGCAAGGCGAATTTGACCGTTGTAATATCAGAAACAGTACATAAACTTTTCAAACGGTCATATTCTTGTGTCTAACGTATATATCATTGTTGGGGACTATAAATACAACATCTAGAAGATCAAACAAAATCTTTTGAAGATGATTCAAAGCATGGACAGTTAGCATGAAAAAATCAGCTAGTTGAGAGCACAAGCCCTTGTGTGAGGATACATTTGAGATGTACACTGTAAAGGATAAATTCCTCACACACAATCACTCACACATATACAAGAGAGTTGAATTTCAAATATTAGTTGAGTGAGTCTTCACACAAAGACGTAAAACAATGTGTTTGTAATCTTTGCATATGAGACATTAAATAATATGCTGATTGTGAGGTGATGCCTACAATCTTGAGTGCTACGAGTTCTAGTTTGGTGCTGCCCTTCCGGAGTGGGTTTGTACAAAGAGTTGTATAAATCAAAGTCTTTTAGTGAATCCTTTCCAAGGGGAAAAAGGGGCGACGTAGGAGCATTTGAAGTCTCCGAACATCCATAAACAAAATCGTGTCTATTTGTTTATTGCATTACTGTTCATTTCCACTGTTTTTATAGAAGCATTGTTGAAGCATTTTATGTGTTCTTCAAATACCAAAATATTGCATACCAAGTGTTTGATAAAATGCTTCAACCAAAATATTATTACTCATTCAACTTGCATATATTTTAAATGCTTTACAAAAATGTTTAATTGATTTCTACGAATGATTATTTCGAGTGTCTTCCGCATGGTTTGAAAACCAAACTCGATTTAATTCATCGGTGTTCAATATTTCAAGAACCAAGCTATTGTAGTTCAACGATTTAACCCCTTAACCGATCCTGTCAAAAGGTTTGAGATGATATCCAGTCATAGCCATTTTCAAAAAATACAACAGTTAATCAAAAACAACAAATTTTCACACATAAAAATTTAAATCACACAAGATCAAAGTGAACACAGCGGAAGCAACTTTTAGCCACGAAAATTGAAACACAAAAATAACCAAGAAGCACATAAAACATAGAGTTCTACCAGCAACAAATTCCATCACATAAATCCGCGGCAAGCTGTTACGCTACTGAAGCCTACCAGAGAGAAACCCTAAGTAAGAGTTTCAGATTCCGACGACGACAACACGGCGGGCAGCAAAAAATGGCTCTGATACCTCTGTTAGGTGTCCATCAGTCATCCCGTACTTTCTATAGCTGGCTGGCCAACCTTCAACACAGACAGTAGGCAAACTCAACCAAGGCTGGAAACGACATTGATCGAGAGAGCACAAGGAACCGAGATCAGCTTCCAATCTCACACACACTCTCGTATATCACTTGAGGAATAGAGATGAAGAAGAGAAGAGAAGACCTCACATGTACCAAGCAAAGAGCACTACACGCAGAAGAAGAATGAAGAGTAAAGTGCACAATTTCACGCTATTGATTATGTCCCAATCTCATGGCTCCTGAGAGAAAACCTCGGTTTAAATAATATAAAACATAAAACCTAGTAGGCTAAGGCTTATGGGAACGGGCTTTGGGTTTTTGGGCTTGGGTAAGAGTTGGGCCAAACCCAACAACTCTTTTCACGTTCATATCTGAGCGATAACGCCAACATCGGTGTTGTAAAACTCGATGATGTGTGGGTTGTTTGCCTGATAGAAACCATTAAGGGGTCCATTGTCACTGATCCAGATACATTAGATACGGTCAGGAAAATCGAATACAACAATAACTTGGGGGATTGATTCACTCAGCGCATCCCATTGTAACAGATACCGAATTCCTGACGCTGTCGCTGGACTTGAAAAATCCTGGATAATAAGTGGTGAGGATTTTTTTATATAAGAATATAATATAATATTTCTGAGTGAAGTTTATTCATGTTGAAAGCGTTGTATATTCACTCACATAAAACCTAAGAAATAAAGTGATATTGATTAATTTTAATTTATTGCTTTGAATATAGTTGGAAGATTCAGAATTCCGATGGATGGAAGCCCGTGTGGAGGTCTAGAGGTGGCTTTGGAACCAAATGAACATGGGAAAGTGATGGATATGTCCAGTACAAATGCTAATTATTTGGGGAAGAAATATAGATATGCTCATATGGCTATGCTTGTGGTGCTCAAAGGCCTTGCAACTTCCCCAACACTTTAACCAATGTCAGATTTTCTTTGTTTCACAATGGCATGTTAGAAATTCCATCTGAATATTTGGTTGTTCATATTGACTTGGTGGGAATAAGGCGAAGAACTGGTGCGATGATGGATCCATTCCCTCTGAACATTTCTTTGTAGCATGGGCCGGTGCGACAGAAGAAGATGACGGTGAGACAAATTTTGTTTAGTATATTCTTCATATTTTTGACACATGGATGTCTTGAAATCCTTCTTAAGTTCGTCGTAACTGATATGGTGACCGTGTTCCGAATAGGAGTCGTAATCTCAATAATCAGCGATAAAAATGGGGAAAGATATGCTTTACTAATTGATAGATCTAATTTTGAAGAAATTGCTAGAGAAAAGTTCTTGTATGGTCTTCCATACGGACTGCATGGATGTTGGGTTCCCAAGACATGATAAACTTGGAGTATATCTTCCTTTTAGTAGTTGTACGTATATTTCTTTGCATTATATTTAACATTTGTTCTTCTTCGGAGTAGTTTGTTATATATAAGTAAATTTATATTGTATGGAATTGTCCATTAGCAAAACATATCGCTCTTTCCAAAGAGACAAGACACGCAATTCTTTGAGTTTATTCCTTTTTTCTGTTGTAAACATTTCATCGATCGTATAAAAAATTGTAATGCAGGAAAACAGAGAGATTGTTGTTAGAATGCATGTCAAGTCTTTGTTTTTGGCTTCATGCTTTTTGACGGCCATCTGGCGACATTTGATCCAGAAAAACTTTCTTCCAATATGTAGGCATTCTACAAAAAATAATACGTCATTAAAATACCAGATATATATAGAAAAACTAGAATATTATAAATCTTAAAGCTGATTAATTACATAATTTTGCATGTCCAAACATTTGTTCGAGTATGTTCATACCTACTTGAGGATGGAACTTCTACGCATTCATCTAGATATACGTACAATAAACAACGATTTGTTGCCTACAATATTCCAATACCCATTAGTTGCATGATCAAATGGAGTAATTTCATCGGCACCATAACACATAGCCTGTAAAGTTTGAGAACACGAGGTCAAGGATCAGTAATGAAAGGTAAAATTTTTAAGTATTTGCAAACTACCCATGGTAATGCTTCGCGTGATCATCGTTACAGAACTTAAACCACCAGACTCGAGAAAGGCTCCACCAACTTTTGAGTCGGCCCGGACACATTAACTATTGAAAATCCTTAAAACGTTTTGTACTTTCCCCACGTCTGAATTTGACGAATAAATTGTCTGCATTGTTCATGTTTTAAATTTCAACTGCTACCAGAGTCCTGTTCTGGGAATGAGTCCAGCGAGACATGACTTGTCAAACTAGAAATACGATGCAATGTACTTAATAAAGATATGCAAGCAAATAAAGGTACTCGATTCTGTGCAAAATTTATAAGGTGCGAGGCTAAACGAAGTAAAGAACCACCAAACTTCATTTCATAATTTGCTAATGTTAATGGAGACATAAGTTGCAGCTTAATTGATAGACAGCTGATTTCATATGTAGCCCATGAAATGAAAAATAATCTTGGTTTCCAATATATAATTTATTAATTAAAATAATCTTTCTTTAACATATTTTTCCTTATAGATAAGATTGTGTGAAATATTTAATTAAGAGTTTTATCTTTCTATATATGATATTTATGATAAGAATTTAATGATATAGTATTATTGTTTAAAAATATTTTATTTCTAATAAAACTCTTGGTTTCTATATTTTGTAAGATTCTTTTAGAGATAAACCATAGGAGAGGAGGAAACTATAAATAAGATAACCAAGCTAAGGAAAAAGACTTTTGGCGTTTGAACTGTTTCTTGGACGTTTGGTGGCTGCTCGCTTTTGCACTCCTACACGCCGTAAAATTCAAAGAAAAACAATCCACAAGGACGTCGTTGTTTTGAAAAGTGTTGTGTTACATGTTGCCGGGATTATTGAAAACATCTGCAAACAACACGCGTGGAAGTGTTGGCCGAAGATCGTGTTTTTATTAATCTCGTTTTCGGCATCATGTTTTTGATTTCTTGAATACATTTTAGTGTGATTGGTTGTTTTAGAAAGTAATTTATTTTCTCAACATGTTGAGAAATTTAGTTTTTTTTTAAAATCACTAGTGTTAGGTTTTTGTAAATTGAAATTGGTTTTCTAGTGATTATTTTGCTTTGAGGCACCACACAAGTATTCATACTTGTACACAATTAATCATGAGTTATTTTAATTTAAGTTATTTATTTGTGTGTTATAATATTCCCCTGATTATTATCACTAGGTGTTACAACATCTTGGACAACATTTAAATCTGATACACACAACTTTTTCTATTTTCATATTTTATGTTAAACAAATTATATCTCATATCAACAAGTGGTATCAGAGAGGTCTCTTGATATACTAAGTGCTAATCCTAATTATTTTGTTTAACATATTCTCTTGATTAATGGACGCGTCACTTGCAAAGCAGCACTTCGACCACCTGTTTTGGATGGATCTAAGTACAATATATGGAAGATCGAGATCAGAATATACATTAAATCCATGGATGAACGAGCATGGCAACGTGTTGTTAGCGGTTAGAGTCCACCGAAAAAAATATACAAAGATGGCGATAGCCTGATAAAATTTGAAAACGAATGGACTCCTGATGAAGTACATGTTTTGAATCACAATTCAAATGCCTTGAATGCTATTTTCATCTGTCGATCTGAACATGTCCATCTTGATTACAAACTGTATATCGACTAAGGATGCATGGGAAATCCTTCAGAAAATTGTGAAGGATCAGAAAATGTGAGAAAAACGAAGTTGAGAATGCTGACATCCACATTTGAGAATCTAATAATGGAAGAAAATGAAACCATAAGAGATTATGATCGACGGCTCAGAGAAATTGCCAACGAAGTATTCAGCCTAGGTGATCCAATCTCGAATGAATGTTAGGTTAGAAAAGTACTCAAATAATTGCCAGAATGATTTAATATCAAAATATGTGCAATTGATGAAGCAAAAGACACAACCTTAATTGCACTCGAAGATCTGATAAGCTCACTTCGCACTTTCGAGATAAACATGGATATGCAAAAGAAGGATAAGGGTAAGACGATCACTTTCCAGGTATCAAATGACTCCTATAATGATCTTCTTCAACTATCACAAGAAGTGAATGAGTTGAATCTTTGTGAGGACTCTATCTCCTATATTAAAAAGAATTTTGGAGATTATTTGAAGAGTATTAGAGACAAAAAGAAGACTGGACGACCATCCAAATTCCCTAGTATCACTGCTCCTGAAAAAACCACAGAAGTTTCGTGCCCAAGGAGAGTTTTGGCAAAGTAATAAAGGAAATAGCCAGTTTAATATGAAGAGATATGACTATGTGCAATGCAGAGAGTGCAATGGCTTTGGACACTATGCCAACGAATGTGCAAACATACCCCGAAAGAATAAAGGACTTAATCTTTCTTGAGCGATGAGGAATCTGATAAGGAGGAAGAATATATTGAAGAAGATAATCACACCTCCTTGACTTCACTTTTGGAAGAAAAACATTGGTTACAAGTGAATCCACTAGGTGTTGCCTTAGGTGTTGCCACACCTGTTCAAAACCATTATGTCTCAACTCAATAACTTCTGAAACTTTAAGAGCAGATGAAGATTTGGAAGCTGATGATGAAGAAACCACTCTCGAGAGTGTACATAAATTAAATGAAGAGTTGTATGCTGACTGAATTAAGAGAAATAAGTTGAACACAACTCTCACAAAGGAAAATACATAGCTGAAGCCTGTAGTTGCCAAATTGAAGTTATCTTAAGCAAAAAGGATATGAAATTGTGCAAAACTAAATATGAGCTTAAGAAGACGACTGAAACACTCACCAAGTTCAACTCGAGCACATCTAAGCTTGATTCTATACTGATGATGGGAAGAGATGATAATACTAGATTAGGTTTCAAAAACAATGTCTTTGAATTTGGTGAATCATCTAAACCAACTGTTTTTGTGAAAAAAAGCTGATACATCCAAACAGCCGCAAGCTATCTCTACGGTTAAGAAATCCTCGCAAAAAAGACAAAGTGCTGCTCAAAAGCCGAAGCCAAGGAAAACACAAGTATGTATGTCACTATTATCTTAAACCCGGTCATATCAGACCTTTCTGTTTTAAGCTTAGAGAACACTGCATGAACAACAAAATAAATCCGATATTGTCCAGAGTGTTGTCCAACACCTACCGCAACACCTCCAACCATCGACATACAGTAAGGAAAAATTGGGTACGACTAACACTGCAGATCACTGGTACTTTGATAGTGGAAGATCACGCTACATGACAGGTTCACGTGAACATCTCACGGATTACGTTGAACAAAGATGATAAAGTAACCTATAGAGAGGGAGCAAAAAGAAGGATTGTTGGAAAATGAACACTGAATGTTGAAGGACTGTCGGAGCTCCACAATGTGCTACATGTCGAGGGATTAAACTCGAATTTAATAAGCATTAGCCAATTGTGTGATGACAATTTACATGTTAAGTTTGATAAACATACATGTGAAGTTTTTGATGATGTTAATGTTTGCATGATGACATGTACAAGATCTTTGGATAATTGCTATCAATTAGGAGAATAACTTACATGCAAACATGAAAAGATAAGTGAACTTGACCTCTGACATAAAAAATTGGGGAATGAAAATTTCAAAACCCTGAAGAATCTGTGTAAATATGATGTCGTACGATGTATGCCTAACTTGTCATCTGGTATACTATATGTGTGTGGAGATTGACAAAAGGGTAAGCAAATTCACGTGTCATATCTCGTGTTGCAACACTTTGTGACAACTCACTGCCTTGAGTTGTTACACATGGACCTTATGGGAAGTAGAAAGTTTTGAAAGTAAGAATATTCTTTTGTGTGTGTCGATGATTTTTCACGTATTTCATGTGTAAGTTTTATTAGAAAAAAGTTGGACATTTTTTATGCATTCAAACATTTAGTCACAAGAGTTACTAATCACCATAATTTGAAGGTAGAGATAATCAGGACTGATCATAGTAAGGAATTTGAAAAGTCCATATTCTCGTCTTTTTGTGATAGGAAAAGAATATCACATGAATTCTCTACTCCGAAAACTCCTCAACAAAATGATATAGCCGAATGCAAGAATAAAACACTACAAAAAATGGTTAGGGTGATGCTGAGCTCGAAGAACATCTCAAAGAATTTTTGGGCTGATGCCCTAAACACTGCATGTCACATAACAAACTTTGTTATTTAAGAAGTAGATCAACAATGACATCCTATGAGATAATCATGGGAAAGAAACCAAATCTTAAATATTTTTATGTTTTTGGTTGTGTTTGCTATGTTTTGAATGATAGATATCACCTAGCAAAATTTGACTCGAAAAGTGATAAATGTTTATTAATTGGATATACCACTGATAGTTGAGCCTATCATATGTTTAATCTTAGAACTAAGATTATTATGAAGTCTATTATTTTTTATGATCATGCAAATCTGAAAAAGAAAACTGTTAAGATGACGTGGATGACCTGCTGGAAATTTTCATCCCACTGGAAAATCCACGTGTTGCACCAGATGTTGCAACACTGAGCACAACACGTGATTTTTAAGTGATTGAACCTGAGGATGAACAACAGAGTGATAATGATGCTATCAAATATAGAATGAATATTCCAAACAAAATTCAGAAAAATCATCAATCATCTCAAATTATTGGAAATGTGCTTGGAGATATACAAACCCGGAAGAAAGAAAATGTTGATTATCGGAAGATGGTCGGGTTATTATGCATGAGTTCCATGTAATCCCAACTTAGACATTCATATTTCGTATCTCACTTTGAACAGAAAATATTTAAAACAATATTAACTTGATGGACAAACTCATAAGCGTTATCTTAAGATTTTATTTCTTGCAATTTTGGATATAACTTAAAAAAATTTGACATTTCAATAAAAATAACTCTGGAATTTGATTGGAACTCGAATATTGAATGTGCAAAATTTGGAAAACTCACAATCGAGATTTTATGTGATTAAAAGACTTGGAGAAAAAACTCAAAATATAATCAAATATGAGAAAGAAGGAGAAAAAGTGTGTTATTTCGAACTTCTGAGGGCTTATTTATTTATACTAAAATGAATTTAAAATTTATTCGATCAAATAAAAATGGAACGTTCTCTCTTTTTTTGAATCTACAAATGGACCTCAAGAAAACACAGGCCTAACTATATTGGGTCGGTTGTCTTTGGGCCCAAGTTTTCTAAGCCCAGAAAAGAGTTTAACTGAGATTCGATTCGAGTTTCTACAGAGAGAACCGTACTATTTTCTCCATTTTCTAGCATTCTTCTCCTGCATTCCTGTTCGCTGCTCCGCCAATGTCCTCTCCCCGCTCCGCTTATCCCTTCTCCTTCACAGAATAATTCATCTTCTTTTTCTTAAATCATTTTATATCGATTTCTTATCAAAATCACGTTTTGATTTTTATTTTGTAGGAATTTCAAGCTTTTCTCGCCTTCTGCGTTTTGGCTGCTGTGAAGGTACGATCCTTGCATCACATGAATGTTTGTTATTCGTTGAGCGCAATACTTCATATGTAGTTTTTATGGGAATTATTGTCGTTGGACTTTGATTTCTGGGAAGCTCGTAAGAATTCATTGGCAACTCCGCTATTTGTCTGTCTGTGAATGCCAAAATTTTTGTGGAACCTACTTGCCATCTTAATATTGTCCTTCGCTTCGATTCAATAGATCTATCATGCGTTATATTCCAACTTATAATATGAACACAGTGCAACATTATCAGAACCTATGCCACCTGGTGCTGGTGTGAATAATAGTAAAGAAATATATTTTTGGGTCTTGTAAATATAATGTCTTTTTTAAACAGTTGCTTTTGGCTTAAATTGCGGCCTTAGGCGGGGCGAGGCACCTCTATGCCACCGGCTTGATAGATGTTACTTATATGAATAGTCGTTTCATTCATTCAGCATACGTGTCTACTATGTGTACTGAATCAATATTGCTAATATATTAACGTTGTTGTTGTTATTATTTAAGAAATTGAAAGCATAAATTCACATTCTTAAAAATCATTTTTTTTCTTGGCACCACATTTTTTCCAATTTTTTTATTAAGCGAAATAAAGGCAGCTTGAATGGATATTTAGGTTACTGAATTTTGATAGTTTATAACTTTATAAAGTTTTGAATTCTCAAATTATTTTTTGTAGAAAGATAAGCAAAAGGGCTGTTTTATGTTATTTATTGTTTAATTAAAATTTCTTGTGGAAAAGGAAAACTTACGTTCGTTCTAACTATAATGATGAAAGTTGATTTCTTGGGGCATAATTAATTTATAATTGTTGATATTCTGGAATTCTCCTAGCTAGGCGCTAGGCGTTGGTCTGATGCACAACGAGTGACTAGCAAATTTTAGAACCTTGACTATTCCACATGTAAAAAATGATATCAATTAATATCCACTTCGGAATTTTTATGCAAAATTGGTGATATTCCATTCGGTTTTTGCTTTTTTCTATGACATGTATAGCAATTTGACAAGTAATTTTTATGGTTTAATTGTCAAATTCTATCTACATTGATGGTCATTAAAGTGCTTTCGACATGCTTGACAAATGTGTAAAAGAAGTGTAAATGTAAGCAAAGTTGTTGGTAACAACTTCCATTTCCCATCAAATGGCTTCAATTGACTACATTTGTGAATCTGGGAATTTTGATACTCGTCGATTGTAATATATTCATGGAATGATAGTAAAGAAATAAATTTTTGGGGTGTGTAAATATGGTGCCTTTCTTGAACGATTCCTTTGGCTGTACTATTCCATAGGTAAAAGATTATTTTATTTTCCTTGTGCAATAATTGAATCTACGCTGACAACATTCCGTGCTTGATTCCACTTTCAGAAATCTTTTCTTGTTCGATTCAAGGCAGGAATACCAAATGCTCATTTTTCGTGAAGCTTCTAAACGAACAACCCTTCCCAGCATCTTTACATGTCTAAAAGCCCTGACGACTGGGCATAATTTTGTCCAAGGTATCAAAGACAGTGGCCTTGATAGGGGCTTACCCAATGACGATTACTTTGCCGCTATTCACCACATATCAAACATTGTGCGAAGGGATGTATATATGGAGCGAACCCTCAACAAGATGAAATTATCTCTTATCGTAAATTCTGAGCTAGTTTATCGTGTCCTCCGTAGCTGCTGTAATTGTGGAATTGAATCGTACCGATTCTTCAATTGGGCTCGAACTCATCACCCGAATTATGATCCAACCACCATTGAATTTGAAGAGCTCTTAAAAACCCTTGCTCGAACCCGCCATTGGGAAACCATGTGGAAGATTGTTCATAACATGAAAAGTCAACAAATAGCAATTTCCCCATCTATTGTATCTTTCATCATTGAACATTATGGTAAACGGGGTCTCATTGATCAAGCAGTTGAACTATTTAATTGCCTTAAAAATTTTGATTGTCCACAAACGACGGAAGTTTACAATTCCTTGCTTTTCACTCTCTGTGAACGCAAGAATTTCCAGGGAGGTTATGCATTGGTTAGGAGAATGATTCGCAAAGGTGTTGTCCCTGATAAAAGGACCTACTCGATTCTTGTTAATGCATGGTGCTCTGCTGGGAAGATGAGGGAGGCGCAAGACTTTTTGGAGGAGATGAGTCGAAGGGGATTTAATCCTCCAGTGCGTGGTCGTGATATATTGATTGATGGTTTATTAAATGCAGGATACCTCGAATCGGCTAAAGTGTTGGTAAGGAAGATGACAAAGGAAGGCTTTGTGCCAGATGTACACACACTTAATTGTTTATCCGAGAATCTATGCAAGTCTGGCGAGGTTGACTTCTGCATTGATCTTTTTCATAATGTTTGTGGATTGGGGTTTTCTCCTGAGATAGATACATATAAAATTATGGTAACTGCGGCATCCAAAGCTGGAAGACTTGACGAGGCTTTTAGAATCCTTCACAAGTCTATTGAGGATGGACACCGCCCTTTTCCCAGCTTGTATGCTCCAATCTTGAAAGCTCTTTGTCGAAGCGGACAGTTTGATGATGCATTTAGTTTTTTTGCTGACATGAAAGTGAAGGGGCACCCACCTAACAGACCCGTGTATACCATGCTGATAAGGATGTGTGGGCGTGGAGGAAGGTTTATTGAGGCTGCCAATTATTTGGTGGAGATGACTGAGTCGAGTTTGTTGCCCATGTCACAAAGCTTTGATATGGTAACTGATGGCCTGAAGAACATCGGGAAACATGATTTAGCTAAAAGAATGGAACAATTAGAAATATCTTTGAGGGGTACTTAGGTCAATAACACTATCTCTTCCTTCCTCATTTGAAAGATGAATGGTGGAGCAGTGAGCAATAGAAAGTTTGAGATTTGTGTTGCATTTTAATTCTGCAATATATTAAAGGTATATGAATTTTCTATTTATATTACGATGCTTAGCTTAACATAGAAATGGTGTTGTCGGCGTTATTACAGTGCTTCTCGATCATTCTTCTTTGTGGTGCACTTGAAATTCATCTCTCAAATCAAATCCCCTTCCAAATGAGATGAATGTTTTTTCTTGTGATTCGATCACAAGGTGGTTGAAGCTGTCTGAACTTGTGAAATTCTCATATTGGACTTTATTGGGGCACTGTGAATTGAGTTTTCATTTGAAGCTGTATATTTAATTATTTTTTCATGTCATTAACTGTATGTAGGGATGGCGATGGGATGGGATGGGATGGGATGGGGCGGGGCCGGGCTGGGTGGGGGCGGGGGCGGGTTTGCCATCCCCATCCTTGTCCTCGAATCCCATCCCCACCCCCATACTCGTCCCGATCCCCGCTTTTTCGAGTTCGGAGAATCCCCAAACCCGAAACTTCGGGGATCAACTTCCCATTCCCCGCCCTTATCTCCAGTTCAAAAATATTAATATAGCAAGACGATGATGGATTCAGAGATTTTCTGAAACCAAAACTTATTATTATCTATTATTATTAGTGATAATATTAATATTAATATCATTATTATTAATATTTAAAAAAATAATATTATTATTATTTTATTGATACTAATAATACTATTATTTTATTATTGATATTATTTTCGGGACGGGTGGGGAGATGGGGATAGTATTCCCATACCCGCCCCGAATTACATCGGGGATTTAAAAAAATCCCCGAACCCGAAAAAATCGAGGATCCACATCCCCGTTTCGGGTTTTCCCCGTGGGGCCCCAAACTCGTGGGGAAAGTTGTCATCCCTAACTGTATGGCTTAATTTCCTCCAGTACACACATGGGAAAATAGTCTGAAAACCTGAATACTGTAGAAACTCTGCATCTACTTACTAGCTGTTGTTGCATTGTGTCAAATTCTTTGCTTTCTACCATGAAATGGTGCTGTGCTAATGTTAAACCCACTTGCAAACAACTTGTCTTTATCTTTGTTCAAGCCAGTTCTGTACTGTACTGCACTGCATTTTCAAATTTCTGCGGTCAGGTATCAGGAAGACAAGAACAGTCATGGAGTGCTTACATCTCTTCTGCACAGAGTGCATTGAAAAATCCATGCGACATGGGTACTTTGTTTTCCTTATCACCTATTTGGTTAGTCATTGAAATGTTCTTCGTTTTTATCTTTTGTCTGCCTCAATGCAGGGACAATGAATGTCCTGCTTGCAGCACACATTGTGCTAGTAGTTGTTCTCTAAGGAATGATCAATTATGAAGCCCTTATTGCTGCTCTTTATCCGGACATTGATGATAAATATGAAGTTGAGGTACTAATGAAGCAGTTTCTTACCTTGTCTGCTGGGAAATATTAAATTTCATTGCATTGTGTGAAGCATTCTAATTTTCATTACCGGAACTGGCTTTCCATGAAGAGGAAAAGGCCCGAAATAAGCAGTTTGCTGATCTCAATTATTCTGAGAGTTTAATCCCCTCGAGAATTATCTAGCATAGAATGGTCTAAATTTGGAGAGTAGATTGTTCTCACGGTTTGCTGCAAAAAATGTGAAAATAAATATGTAGTTACTGTATTGACCATGACAAGACCAACATTTTCCATGCTTCATTTCTTTTTCTAAGGGATTTATGTTCGCGTTGCATTTAACAAAACTGCTTACATTCAAAATCCTTGTACTCTATCCTTTTTGGCTACAGATCCAAGCTTCAATTGTACAAACTTTTCGTGAACAAGCAGAAGCGCTGGGGAAGAAACATACATCAGCCAGAGCTACTACACTTGCATTTGTTAGGAGGCAGGGAAGTTATCGAAACTTAAGAACTTGGAGAAATCGCCGGACTTCCGAAAATCAAGGATCTGATGTAGAGAAGTCTAATGGTCATGATGGTAGCAAGCACTCATCTTCTGCTGATGAACGTTCTACTGAAGTCAAATCAAAACGATACAAAAGATGGGGAGGTGCAGGAGCCAATGCCGATGGAGGCTGTGATGATAATGATTAAGAAGCAAGCCCAGAAGTACCGGTGCATCTGCTGGACTTGTTGGCAGTACAGAAATTTATGCCTGGGGTAGAGGTGGCATGTGCAGTGATACACGATATGATGTTCCCAATGGTGCTGGTGGCAAGATTTTCAGAAACAGCAGACTCTCAAAGCTAATCAATCGTCTCCAATGTGCGAACAAAAATAATGAAGCAGTAATACTACTAAACTTTTGCAGGTGATTTGGAAATTTCACATCTGATTTTTTTTAATAGCTGATTTTATTTTTCACTAGAGGTTAGTTGGAGGGAGGAGTTATAGAATCCCTGGGAACAGAATACAGCGAAAACTCCAAGACAACTTATTTAGTTCGATTGCCTATTACATGCTGAAATGACATTTGATTCTGGCATTTCTCAAAGCAACTTATATGTGTTCGTCCGTAGCCCGACATCTTCAGTTAAACACTGACGCCAGGTATCCAACTGCATCTAACTCTCAGTCTTTCATTTGAAGTCCAACCTGGTATAAGACTCCAAGACGGTAGGATACAGATTGTAAATACTTTTGAAACCACGGAAGCATTACTATTATTATCCTTGTGAGAGCGCTGTTGTTTATCTCTTGTTCTAGTCAATTAATTAATTCACAAATTTATCGAATTCATTTCATTCTAAGGTTTTATTATAGAAGATAAAACAGTATCGTTCGATTCATTTGGGCTAGCCACGGTGTTTCAACAATCGTGAATGATCGATGTGTGAGATATCTCAAGATAAACCATGTTTGTTTGTTTGTTTGTTTTTTTATAACCTATTTATATGCACTAATATATGTAACACAAAAATTCTATGAGACATTCACATGATACGTCAATTTTGTACGACGGATTTTCGCTGATTCCTATGTACATGTATGTTTATGGTGTTTTTGATGTGTTTGACTATGACATAAGCTTCCTCTATTGGCTTATTTCAATGTAATAATAAATAAAGTATTCAAATATTACAAGCTGGATTTAATTCGTCTTTCAAGAAGTATACGAAATCAACCTAAATTAGGTCTCTTGTGAGACGGTTTTACGAATCTTTATATGTGAGATGAGTCAATCTTACTGATATTCATAATAAAAAATAATATTTTTTTATGAATGACCTAAATAAAATATCAGTCTCACAAAATATTACTCGTGAGAATGCTAACACAAGTTTTTGTCTTCTAATTTGACGGGATGATAGAAAAAATTTCGTGATCATGCGCTTGAAATCCATTTGGGGTTTCGCCTTAAAAAATGAGCACTTCCAATTTCAAAGTCACGTTAAACGAAAATGTTTAAAATTTCGATAAAAATAACTCTGGAATTTGATTGGAACTCGAATTTTGGAAGTGCGAGACTTGGAAAACTCACAATCGAGATTTTATGTGATTAAAAGACTTGGAGAAAAAACTCAAAATATAATCAAATATGAGAAAGAAGGAGAAAAAGTGTGTTATTTCGAACTTCTGAGGGCTTATTTATTTATACTAAAATGAATTTCAAATTTATTCGATCAAATAAAAATGAAACGTTCTCTCTCTTTTATTGAATCTACAAATGGACCTCAAGAAAACACGGGCCTAACTATATTGGCCCAAGTTTTCTAAGCCCAGGAAAGAGCTTAACTGAGATTCGATTCCAGTTTCCACAGATCGCCGCAGAGATGTCGTCACCGGACGGCAGCATCGTGAAGTGGATGAACCGTATGGTTTCCGAACCGTACTATTTTCTCCATTTTCTAGCATTCTTCTCCTACATTCCTGTTCGCTGCTCCGCCGCCAATGTCCTCTCCCCGCTCCGATTATCCCTTCTCCTTCACAGAGTAATTCATCTTCTTTTTCTTAAATCATTTTATGTCGATTTCTTATCAAAATCATGTTTTGATTTTTATTTTGTAGGAATTTCAAGCTTTTCTCGCCTTCTGCGTTTTGGCTGCTGTGAAGGTACGATCCTTGCATCACATGAATGTTTGTTATTCGTTGAGCCCAATACTTCATATGTAGTTTTTGGGGGAATTATTGTCGTTGGACTTTGATTTCTGGGAAGCTCGTAAGAATTCATTGGCAACTCCGCTATTTGTCTGTCTGTGAATGCCAAAATTTTTGTGGAACCTACTTGCCATCTTAATATTGTCCTTCGCTTCGATTCAATAGATCTATCAGAATCCACCGCATGCGTTATATTCCAACTTATAATATGAACACAGAGCAACATTATCAGCATTGGAAGTTTCCTGGACGGACACTCCTTTGTCCCATCTATTTTCAATGACATCATATTCAGGCCATGAACCCAAGAGTAGAGTCCAAACGCCTTAAATTTACTTAGTGCATAATTACTCATGGTGCCAATATAGCATCCGTACCATCTGATGGGTTTTATTGGCCAATTTATTAAGTTCAAACAAAGAAGCTAGTTATTCTTTTAAATGATTGTGGTATTTATTCAAAGATTTTAGAGGCTGGGTGGACCTAGCTGAGCAGGGATGGTCGTAGAACTTAAAAAAGAATAAAATAGAAATATATATGAATTCTGCTCTCCTGGACTGCCTTCCAGGAACCGCCTAGACAATGGGCCGTGTTGTTGACAATTTGTTTCATTGTTTTCATTTAGGTGGTGAAAACAGAATCATGGGAGATTTTTATCGCAGATATTTTATTCTTTGCAAAGGTACACTCTGGACACTGCTCCTTGTATTTAATTACTCAATAATCATCAGCGGATAGTAATGGTGTCGCTTTCTAGTCGGACAGTCAAAATCTGAAAAGGACTTTGAATTTTCATTTTTGATAGTTAAAGATGACATAATTAACAAATATTGACGCTAGAAGTTAAAACTTCTAGACTATACGGCCGGAAGTTGTAACTCTGATAGGATGGATTCTAGTAGATCTAAATTGTTGAAGAACAATTTAACCATTAAAAATAGCTCCAACTATGACTGCTCCATGCAAAACTAACTTTTTTTTTATAAAAAAAAACTGTTGCATCTGCGCCCTTTGCATGGATACATGCAGGACTGTGTTACGATGTGAGGCAATATATAAACTCAGATACTGCTTTTTCTTTTCGATCCCTGGTTAGACTTGCCTAATTTTTCTCTTTGTTTTGATTTAAATTTTACTTAACAAAATAGGCCATTATGTAAAAAAAAACATGCATCCACGGCCCACTCACACACCACAGTGTGTGTGTGAATGAAATGCGATGACCTTAAAAATTCTCATTGAATGACCTTACCGATGTCAATTAATGGTTCAATGATCATCCACCTGTGGATTCATTTTGTTATACTCGACTCACATGCTTCGATAAGGATTCAATAGACATCCTATTTTGCTAAATAATGTGATTTTTGCCATTGCTAGAAAACCTTTTTTGTGCATGTAAGCTACAGAAAGTTGCTATTTGACCTATGAAATCGAGAAGATTTGTGTGGTAGAGGAATTCGAAGATCTGGATCATTATGTTTGGCAACATTTTTGGGGTCTAAATTTAAAAGCTTTTCATAATATGGTCTAAATTTTTACCTTTTCTCATTGATTCATCAGGCAGTTAATCTTTTTAATTGATGGTTTTTTGTTTTTTCCCCCAGATTTTCCTCGTTGCTATGTCTTTGGTCATGGATTATCACTTGGCCTTGTGGTATACATTGGCATTTTTTGGTAGGGGGCATTGCTCAATTTTGTATTATTTGTCTCATCCCTGTCGCAACTTGTTGCATATTTGAATTTACTATCATCATACTTGAACTTTAAAATGCTACTGTGTTTGGAGCAATATATCATGCAATCTAATCCATAATTTGAAACAAACATAAATTCATAGTTTCAGAAGATAACAGTTGACTATATATGGATCAACTTATGGATGACTGCAAATGGAGGGAATGGTTGACTAGAAAATGGCATGTGCAATATTTTGCTTTAATATGTGACTGCCAATTTGGGTATGATTTGGCCCATTGGTTGCTGGATGTGAGTCCTTATCTGGTTAAGTTACTATCTTTCATGAAACGAAATGTAATGTCTTAGCAGCCTGCATTTGTATATTTTGTTTTATGCAATGCCTGTCAGATGAATCTTTGTTTTCCAAAACTATGGTGAGATTTACGACGTTTTCCATTACTGACTTGCCAAAATCTTAGAATTTTAACTGATCGCTGAAATTTGTCTAACAATCTCTACTCATGACACACTTATTTTGCTTCTACCTGGCAGTCATATACATCATCGCTCAACAACCTCCTTATGAAGGACTAGGTACATATAACTTCCCTGTTCCCTGTTACAGTTTGGCTTCCTTCTTTTTAATTTGCATCCGTTTATATGTTCTCGTTGTGCTTGAAGTTCGTATGATAGTTTTGAGCACTCAAAGTGGTCGCAAATAATATGTTTCTTAATGTCTTGGCTTTGTTGTCTTTCTTTCATCATTTCTTCTGAATTTGACTCGTCTAGGTACATTGAATCAACTGACACCACTTCAATTGGAAAGTTTGCTTACTGATGGGAATACCTCAAGATTCTGGCTGGTTGGTGTGTGGAATTTCTTTCTACATTTAAAACAGTGCTATATCCTTTTGATAAATGTTACCAAGTACATGGACATATATTTGACTCCACTATTTGATTGTTCCCCAAGGCTTGAGTTGCAGTGAATGGAAATTTAAGCTTGTGTCTAGTATTTTAATTGTTCGAGCTTTGTGGGATATTAACAAGGCTATGGAATTCTCCAAAACATAATTTAAGTTATTTTTGGCAGGTGGAATTTCGTTGTCTGTCTACCTCTAAATCCATACCCTCAAGCTCTCTCTTCCCTAAACTCTCAATTACGTGAGTCTTGAGCTTCCCCCTATTCACATCCTTAATCTTGATTGTGTGCATATGTTCAAGGCTTCGAGTACATATCTGACCTCAACTCGCTCTTTTTCTTTTTTGCTTTTTTTGTCAAAAAAAGTTTCCAACTCAATTCTATCCATGCTGTCTTTTCAATTGAGGTTTCCCATGCAGATTCTCAAACAAAAATGTTTCTTTTGGATCAGTTGATCTCGGGCTCTTTCCGAATGCTGCAGAGAAATTTGAAATCTCTCTTGGTAAGAGATATATCAAAGCTAACGTTTGTAATTCTGTTCACCTATATCCATCACTTTCTTGAATACGCAATATATGCTATGCGTAACTCTGTTGAACATTGTCTTGATTCATTTACTGCACTGATATGCAGCAAGCCTTCAACAACTTCCTATTTATATATTATATCATGATGGAACTGAGATCTCCCGCTTCCCTGAGCTGGATTTCGAAGCAAATTTTTTTAATCATCCTCTGTCCAAGGTGCTTTTAGTAACCATGATGCTTCATTAATATGTTTTGTTTAAAACTGCTATATATATGTTGTTAGAAACCATTCTGTCATTACTAGCAAGTAATGTTCTTGATTTTAGCAGTATTTTCACCTGGAGAAGAAATACACTGAAATTTGTTATTGTTTTGGGATAATTATTCCTCCTGAATTTATTTACTCGCAGAAACTTCTTTGCCGCCATTTTGAGCTCGACAAACATCTACTCGATTATGTGAATGGCAAGTGAGAAGAACTTTTCATGGTCGACCCAACCATCATCGGATCCAATTATAATTGTTTGTGTTTTTCTTGAATTTTAAACCATTGAGATCTGTAGTGATGATTTTCTTTTATCATATCCTTCTATCAAAGTAAATTTTATTGGCCCTTACTTCTTGATTGAAAGATTCGATTCCTTTTCATTCATAGAGAACGAAGCTTTAAAAATGTAATATAAAAATTTCAAGGGCTATAGAGGAAGTTTATTTACACTATTATAAAATATCCATGCATGACAAAGGATGTTGTTTTTCTAATAGTCATACTCGATATGCATAACCAAAAAAATAAGAAATGAAATCGAGCCTCTATACAGTAAGGAAGTGAATCTGCGTTGATGATAGATTATAGTTTCTTGACAGATAACGAACCTTTCTACTGTAAAGTCTCTCAAGTATTGTAAAATATTCAATCACCATAGGAACTACAAAATCACCTAAAAGGTATGTATTACGATCTATGCCTCACCCAAAAATCAAAATTTCTACTCATTTATTTATGACAGCACATGTAAGAATAAGAAGAAGTTAGTGAGAGTGAAGTAAGAACAGTCACTCCCGGTAAGTATTCATCAAGTTGCACCCTCTCAACAAAAGCATTTGTTGATTGTTCTTGCCTGGGAATATATCTAGAGTTTCAGCGTTATATTTATTGGGAAGTATAGCCTAATAGCATACAAATAGTAAAAGCATACCCTGTTAATAATGTACAACAAAGTTAGTACTCCGTAATATTAACTACTGAAATCTGCTAAAGATAATTTTAAACCATGTCTAGAAACTAGAGTGTTAGTTTCCTTTGTAATAATCCGGAATACAACTGGAGCTCCTAGTGAGGCCACTTTTGTTCTGTGAGGCAGAACTTTTCTCCCTAGGGCTAAGAGATTTGGCCCTGTTCTTTAACATCTCTCTCATGGCTTCAGCTTGGCAAAGCACAGGGTATGCCCTGCCGAGACGGTTGAACCTTGCACAAGTGTAGACATGGGCACGCAATGCCTCCTCTAGTTTTCCGCCATTCTTTTCCATCTCTTCTTTCACAGCCTCTGAGCAAAGCCCACAAACCATGCGCCCCGAGAACTTTTCACGAACCCTTTTCACGTACTCGGGAGTGCACTCCTCGCACATACCGCAGCCCTCGCATTTGGCATCCTCTACCTCTGATATGGGAGATAGGTCGTCCTTGCTTCTGTTTGAGTTTAAGGTTTCTTGGTTGATAAGTTCGAGTGAAATGTCTGATAACGTTCGACCTAAGGTTTCCATCGAGAAGCTGGAGGATTTTTTAGCAACGGTATTGTTTTTTGTGAAGTTTTCACCAGATTCGATATCCCTATGAGGGGCCATTATGGGATCGATTGAATGTGGAGGCGGTACTCTACCCCCAGCTTTTAATTTATAGAGTGCTAGGGATTTGATACTTTACTCGAGAGAAGTTTGCATGAGTATGTGAAGTTTGGACCCTAGTATTGCATTCATCATGTGTGATAGCTGAAACCAACGAGAAAGTTTTAGGAAATGACTTTGTTTAGTCATATATTATCAAAGATATCTTCCCATCATAAAATACTAAAAAAATAACCAACTTATAAAATTCTCTCTTCATGAATTAAATTGCAGCTCGCACAGACTTCCACATGCATTCTGCATTTTTCTGTTATGTCGGCCAGAATAAATGTATCTTCGTGTTTTTTCAGATAAAATGCATCTTTATCATTCATGAATCTATATTTGCATATACCATGTCCGTAAATTTTATGCATATCATTTGTTTATGCTCATATAGATGTAGATAAGTTGATGGATTCTTTGAATTGTGGGTTCTGATTGTTCACGGGTCAGCATATTGCATCCATGAACACAGGCAAAAGTACATGACATGACATCAAATTCTTGTTTTGGCTTTTTCTTTATATTATTCACTTTCCATGTGTAAACAAATACAAGCACCATAAAGGACAACAAAGCCAACACGAGAAAGCAATCAGATCAAAAGGATAGATTACATGTATATAAATAAACATAAAATTAAAGTTTCCTAAGCAATTCACATGAGTCTTGGACTTGAGCTAAAAGAGACTAGTGCGTGGCTTTTAAGTTCATTTCTCAGTGATGATGAATCGATACATTGCGTATATAGATAGCAAGTTTTTGTCTGAGCGAGAGCCTGAGATGTGCTTGAATCCACCTCCGGAGTCGGAGGGTTATTTTAAAAGCTAGAATCACCGTATGTTTTTTTTTTTTTTTTTTGCGGAGAAAACTTGTAATTATATCAATAAGGTCATCTCCGATCCAAATCCATTACTTTTCAACCTTCATCCTCCAAAATAGAAATAAGTGATCGTTATTTTTCAACATTCAACCTATATACTCTAAATGTTACCAAATACTCTAATTTTCTATTTTTTTAATCAACCATTATATATTTATTAATAATCATGTAATTTATTATTAAATAGAACATAATTAAATGTGTATTCGACTCAATTTTTTAAAAAAATAGTGCATTTATTTTGTCATTAAATTACAAACAATCTATTACATTAATCATACATACATAAAAAATAAAGCAAGATAATCTCATAAACGATGCATACGATTAATTTGTTAGTAGTATGTCATTTAATAATCGTCTATTTTCTATGTCCAAAGATCTCGTATTTTTAGTCAGTATCAAGTTTTAAGTCGATAATAAGTGTGTATAATAAATTATGTAATGTTTTGTCATGATCTTGTTCATTTTTTACCATTGTTGTTTCTTACAAATAGTAAAACTACAAAAAATTTAATGGTAAAAATACCCGGAATAAATTAAAAAAGAACAAAAAAATTTAGCAACAAAATTTATTAAAGGGAATGAAAATTTAAAAAAAAAATGAAATTGATCAAAACATAAATTAAAAATTAAAATGACCATTATGCAATTTTGGAGGATGACATTTTCTTAATTTATGTCAATCTCCAAAACAATACTCTCTATAGGCTACAACGATCCTTCAAATAGGAGTGTCCAAAATGAAGAATGGATTTGAAGATGGGTTGGAGCAAAATCCATCCTCCAAGTCGAAATTGAATATTATAAGCCAAAAATTAAAATGTAAATAAGTTTTTACCGATGATTAATTTTACAACACTAACCTTGTCATCAAACACTTCTCCCAAAAAATTAAAACAATAACATGACTAGATAAGGATATTGGGCATCAAATTTGGCACGAAATGCAAGTTTTTCCAGCTTACAAGTTGTCATCTTTGTCAGCACCATTTGGATCATCTGCATCATGATTATTGAATTTCTGACATGTTTCCGAGTCTTCAAATTCACCGAAGACAGCATCATCATCATTGGTACGTAGTTTCCGAGGTTTGATTTCTCAAGGATGCTTTTGACGAGTCTCCTGTGACGAAACGATTGCGAATGCTTTCAATTAGATTTTCCTTCTTCCAATTATTTTGGCTTGATGTATTTAAGAACTTGGAGCAATCATCAATATCAACGTCATTCACATCAGTTCCTTCCTTCAATTTCTGCAATTAATCAATGATGCAACAATTACAACACCAAACACCACCATAAGTTGCATCAACACATATACTGAACCCAATGTTGTAAATGGCGGGCGGCAGTGACAGGGTGATCAATGACCGCCTACCATCTAGTCGGTAAATTTTTTATAGGTAATTATATATACTCATGCAATGTAATTCTAAATAATCATAATTTTGTATGTAACATAATGTCATTAAATAATGTTTATGCATAAAACCAATGTGTGGTCTTGAAGAAGAATCATACACTATTAGTTGAGACGTGAATATCCTCCTCGACCGCAAATTCAACAAAACAAACACAATGGCGAAATCATTCAATAGCTTTCACAAAGCTGATTACTACACATAAGCCATGAAGTTTCAAAAAAAACTGAAAAGAGTAAATTTAGCATAAAAAGATTGAAACTTGATATCCCATTAAAATACCTATCACACGTCGTATTTATCTATTCTATATCTATATAAATATACGGATTGAATTGTGATTTTACTCTATTGTTCTCGTTAATTAGTTGTCATCATTAAATTTGTATCATTTTTTTCCTCGTCTTTAATTGGTTATCCTTGTATTTATTTAATTGACTCTTTCACTCATTTTCATGCATGTACACTTTCTCTTTCACTCACTTTTATATATACATATTTGATCACCTCATTTTTATCATCAAATTGTTGCACAACAGTAAATAATTGTTAAACATCTCAACTTCTTTTTCACTAAAAAAAAAAAACATTTCCAGTGACATATGTTATAGTACCTATAGTTATTTGTATTCTGAAATTTACAAACACAATCATACTCACGTATTTTACCATCGAATTAATCTTCTGTGAGAAGTGCTTGATGGGCTTGTTTTAATATTCTGGTTCAATTCTTTGGTGGAATATTGATATGATAGATTCATGTTTCATTTCACAATGCTTATATTATGTTTTCTACATATTTGATCGATTATGATCACTTGGAAGTTGGAAGCAGTATGCATTTTGACTCTGTATACCACACTTCGTTGATTTTTTTCAGCGACAATTTATTAAAAAAACTTTTTGTTAGTTGATGAAAATGACAATTTAAAAATTAGAATAGTAGTTTGATTTCTGAAGTTGAAAACTTACATACACATATGATATTAAAGTTGTGTTTTAAAAGTAGATATCTTCTGTTCATATGATTTTTATCATTCGAACAATCTACTCTAGATACGATGTCATCTTCATTAATTGAAATTTTACAGCGATGATTTATTATTGTATCTTTTTATGTAAAACTGCATAACACAAATTATCACAAATTTTATTTTACTCTTTTAATAGTTCTTTAAAAATTCGCGAATTATATATACACTCCACAATAATTACATAAAAAATAGAAAAAAACAATAATTAGTTTATTTAATCAATTTGATTAAAATACTACTTTCAACTAGTTTTTCATAAAAAACATTCAATTATAATTTGATAATTAACGTTTCTACAAGAAAATATCAACTAAATCAGATCGACCAAATTATTTTTCGCTCAACAAATTTGATGTTCAAACTAATTTATAATATTTTTATTTAACATAGAGTACGATCATTTAAAATTATCTTATATTACCATTTTTTGTCTCATAAACGTTGAACCACTGTTAAAAAATTAATAATTGATTCTTCATTTAATTATTTTACATATAAATTAATTTATATATGAAGCACAAAAAGTGATAAAAAAAATTAAAATTTTTAGTTAGCAAAAACATTTCTATGTGAAAAATATTTTAGGTGCAACATATTTATTTTTTGTTTTCATTATAAAAATCAGATACGACATAGTTCAAAATATATCAGCAAATAACTGATTTTGATATAGGGATGTTAACTTTTAATGTGACTCGAAAAAACCATAAATCCAAACTGAAAAATTTGAAAAGAAATTGAATCAAAATGAGATGCAAATCATTTTTTTATTCGCATATAAATATTAAAAATAAAGTTTATATTGTTCAAGTAAGGATATATTTGTCAAAACAAAACCAACAAAATAATAAAATTTAATTAGATAATAAATAATTTCATTTTATTTTGTAATATTATATATTTCATATGAAAATAATTAGCCTTTATATTTCTTTTTTGTTTTTAATAATTATTATATTTCATATTTCTAAGTTTTATTATAACTAATATATATATATATATATATATATATATATATATATACACCTTAAAACTACGTAAAAACATAATTCCACCATCATAGTAATAAAAAAATATTATTTCTCAGCATAGGCTCATTTCTTTAACTTTGAAAAAAATTAAAAGAGACATATATAAGTTTACTTTTGCCTCAAGTTTAATATTCATACTCACGTATTTTACCATCAAATTAATCTTGCTTAATTTTTTTTTTTTTTTTTTTTGCAAAAACCAGGGTACAATGATTAATGGATTGATTTTCTCAAATGTCAATGAATATTTTCGCAAGTTATTGGAAACCAATAAGTTGTATACAATACATAACTCTCTTATCAAATGCATAGACTCTAGATATTCAAATGTCAACCCCAAATTTGAGCTGAATTTACAAAAAAAATACCATAGTTTCATAGCTACCTCGGATGCTAAAGATGTCACACCTAACATTTAAATTCAAGGGATTTGACGAACTCGCCAATATCATGAATGCAAAAGAAGTTCTGCGTAAGTTCTCTTATCTTGAATAAATAATTTTTCGAACTGAAAATAGAAGTCATATTTCTCAGTATGTTGTAAAACAAACTTTCTTTCTTCATTTCCTAAATGTTTTTTTTAGCAAAAATGACTAATGTGTGGTGTAAATCGAAAAAATGAAACAGATGCACAACATTTACAAACTACGCCTACAACTGCAATGATTCTTAACCCACTATGTGACATCACCAAAAAAATACAAACATGGTACATATTTCTGAATTTCTAACTCTTTGTATTTTTGAGTTATACATTTCATTGTATAAATTGTATGAACTTACTTATTTATTCACAAAAATTATTCTAGCATGACAGCTTTCTTTTTAAATATATAAAATGATGTTAGAAACTAGATAAAAACACTGGAAATTTTGTTTATTATAATATATGAATGATTAAAGACTATTATTTATAATAAATTTGTAGGTTGGATGCAGACCAAAAACAAGACAAGTTAAAAGAACTTTGAGTTACGAAGACACTCATAGACGCCAAACAAGTGACATTAGATGATGTAACAAAAAACCGAGCTATGTTGACGGATGTACTGCATTTACTATTTATGAATCTTAATAGTTTTAATTACTAAAATGATACAAAACAAAAACCAGATAATTTGCCCATGCTAAATATTAAAAGTTTTAACAACTAACATTCAAACTAAACCAAGATTCGAAATGCTTCTTATTTTTACATAGAACAACTACATTTGATACGGAGCAAGATAAAGGAAATCGAAAACAAAGCTACTCCATGGTATGAAACATGTGATCATTGTTTCCAAGCTGCTACAAAAACAAACAACAAAGCAAGTTGTGCCAATTGCATCAACTATCCAATTAAGATCATTCCAAGGTAATAAAAAATACCAATACCCAACCCAAGTTTTAGGTCACAGTAAAAAAAAAAGAGATGACCACTACTTTACTTCTTTATGTTGCAGGTATAGAATAACAATCACAATTGAAGATGGGAATGAGACGGTAAGGATAACATTATTTGGAAAAGTTGTGGCATCTTTTGTTGGATGTTCTATTGAAGATTTCATTCAAATTCATGACCAGGTATAAAAAAAACAAACAAATGATTTTATATCTACATAAAATAAAATATTTAGATTTTCAATCTAACAATAAAAATTTGCAATGCAAAATTTACCAAATAACTCATATAAAGATTTGCTAATTAAGTCAACCAAGCTCCACACATTCTTGTTCAAGTTGGATAATTCAGTAGAAATACGTGATGGAGTGTTAAAGATTGTGGCAAAAAGCTATTGAGATACATGACAATTATCCAACAACAAATGTCAATATCAGGAAACGGAGATCTCGGAAGATTATCAAGCAAACTAAACAAAGCAATGTACCGGCAAAGGTAGAAAAGTCAAATGAATTAAGCATCAACAGAAACATAAAGATCCTTGAAGATGAAGATGAAGATGAAATAGAGATTCGAGATGACGAACCAATTGACGCCTACAAAAAAAGAGCTAAGAAGATAAAAATCGATGGGTACAAAAAGATTTCAGGGGATCTTCAAATCAAAGACAAGAAAATGTCATGATTTTATTTGTTACCAAATAATTATTTATTAATCTATTAATAGTTATTCTGATTGCAAAAATAATTCCAACATATTTAAATAAGATTATTATATACAAATTATCTCTATTTCTCTACGTGCGTTGCACGTGCATTTATCTAATATTCACAAATATATATATATATATGTGTGTGTGTGTGTGTGTGTGTGTATTATATGGGCTTGCCAATCTGCAAACACCCGATGTTCAACGCAACCCCATGATCAATACGTTCCTGAACAAATAGTACTCGTCTTCTTTCGTGTTCGATGGGCAAAAATGAGAACGATTTGATGATTGTTGCACAACTGTTGTGTTAGGTTGGTTCTTAGTGTTGGCATCACAAGGTTGAAATCTCCTCATGGCCTCGACAAAGAGCAAGTACGTCAGGGCAGATTGATCAAAATTCTGGAGATAAATTAAGGTATGGTGAGTTTGCCAATTTAAATTTAAAAAAGTTGTCCCTTCCCATGGATTTCATGTTGTCTCATCCCAAGACTATATTGTGGTTTCTGAGAAAATAACCGCGCATCACTTTTTTTTAAGGCAAAATTGCTTTTTTGATATCATTTGTTTATCTCTTTATGATTTTGGTTTCGCATTTTATCGAATTTCAGTCTTAATCTGTTATAATTGTTTGTTTTGATAATGTAGCTCAAATGCGGCCGTTGAGGTCATCAACACTGCTAACGAGAAAAGATCAAAATTATCAAAACGTATAAGACTAAGATTAAAATTTGACAATATATGACTAAAATCGAAAATAGGTAAAATACTAAACAAAAAATGAAATTTTCACAAAAATATGTAAACATACATATATACACACACGCTCACACACACTTACGTATATATATGTGCATAGCTACGATTAAAAACTATAATAACTCTTGAATTTTGATTCTAACCAAACAATTGTTGTTGGTTATGCACGATACGTCTAAGGTTCTTGAACTATAATAATACCGATCGAGTATCGGGTACTCGACCAAATTTTATGGATCTATCTGTCTACTCAATTAAAAAAATAAATGTATTTTTGTGTGGTTAGTCATAACCAGATACAATGACAAATGACCAATTCATGAAATGATATAATGACATGATTTTTTACACAGAATTCTTCCATGCTTGAGTCTGTACGTAGGTTTATCAGGCGAGCGTATTTGACAAGATACTGCATATATTCAATATCTGTCTAATGTGCATTCGAAAATGATGGTTGCAGATTACTCGTCAAAAAAATTAAAAATTTGCAACCAATCTGTTATGATATTCTTTTAATCTATATAAAAAAAAAAATTTCCCATTATTTATAGCATAATTTATAGTACCTAAGATGGTAAGAGTAAGTGGTATTTTTACTGCGATATCATAGAATGACTTGTCACTGCGTGTCCCGATAAAATTCACATTGAAAAAAACTAAATAAAAAGTTTGTCAAAAATTAAAATCAGAGAAAATCGAGAAGCGAAACCCTATTAGGAATGGTACTCTACTTCAAGGCCCGACCAGAGTCCGGAGATTACACCATTTTTATGGGCCTCGACAAGTACGAGAACGAGGAGCTCATCAAATATGGTTTCATCGAAGATATCTGGTACTCGTTTTCGTTTTCTTTTTTTTTTTTTTTTGTTCTTTTTCCAATTGTGTAGATGTTGAATTTTTGTTTATTTTACTTGGTTTAGCTGGTCTTGATGATCCGAGATTCCAATGCTTACATTGGATGGGAAGATAAATATTATTGACTTCTATTTTATTTATTCTGTTTTGCCGTTGCTTAATTTTTAGAAGCCTTTGGTAATCCCACTGATTGGTTTGTAGAAACAGTAATATAGGACGAGGCATTGGAATCAAATTTCAAGGCATTTTTAGTGGTTTTGATGAAGATCACTGCATTCAAATGGGTGTGAAATGATGAACAGTCAATCAAGATTGTGTTTTGGATATGCCTTTTGAGACTATGCCAAGTGTTACTGCTTTCTTGACGTGAATTCTTTCCCGTAGGTTCCATGTGGATAAAATGTCTTCGGCCCATGTTTATTTGAGATTGCACAAGGGTCAAACCTTTGACAATATACCCGAAGGTGTATTGGAAGATTGTGTCCAACTAGTCAAGGCTAATTCTATCCAAGGTAAGTTCTCATGTATATTTGGCATCAGCTTGTTTGCTTTTTATTTTACTGAGTGTGGGGATGCTTAGCTGATTGGATCGCATGCTTAAGATCGTTATTTGCCATTTGATATGTTAAAAACCAGCTGAAACGCTTGGCTGAGTTCTTTTCAGATTGTTTTATGCTTTCACTTGGCTGCTGTCAACTAGAAATTTGTTTATTTATTTGTTTGCAGACCCTTTTTTCTTTGTTTTCTTGCAGGAAACAAAGTAAATAATATCGATGTTGTTTACACTCCCTGGCAAAATCTTAAAAAGACCCCTTCCATGGAGGTCGGGCAAGTTGGTTTCCATAGTACAAAAATGGTGAGTTTTATTCTTAATTGTTCTCTCTCGTAATCACTAGCAATAGATTCTATTATATGTGGTTCTTATATTGAATTTGCTGACTTTTTTTTGCTTAGGTTCGAACCGTGAGAGTGGAGAAGCGAATAAATGAGATTGTGAACAGGTTAAACAGGACGAAGGTGGAAAGAACGCCTGATTTAAAAGGTGCTTGTATCTCCTTGTCATACATCCCTCTGATTGAGAGCAACGCATTCTCTTTTTGTTTTCCTCCTTTTATTATTAATATTATTTTTTGTTTCTTTGCATGTTAGCCCTGTCTTTCAGTTAAGTTCAACTTACTTATTAGGCTTTTATGTTTATATGTTTTAGCTGAACGAGAGGTGGTTAATGCTGCTGAGAGGTCAGAGAGGAAACAACAGCTTAGAGACAAAGTAAGTTATTTCTATTTATGTGTCTATGCTAGCAATTAACCTAGAGCCTTTTAGAGTAACAACTTATTATTTATTTGATGTGGCACTTTTGTTTGAGAATACTCCTGCTTATCTTTTGTTGGGGTATTAATTTCTCGATTTGTCCAACTTTTTAATTTCATCAGTTTTTTTTAAAGAAGATTTTCTTTTGTTTTTAATATACCACTCCTCTGATTCGGTTCCTATAAAAAAAAACCACTCCTCTGATAATCGCGCTATTGCTAGTATATATCTACGTTCTTGAAATTTAATTAATTTGGTTTTTTATTTTTCTGAGTGGTTTCATCCTGAATGCTTAAGTGAATACTTGCTTGCTGGGTTTTTCCTCTGAAACTTGGATATTATAAAACTCTGTTCTTTGTTCTGTGGTGTTTAGTTTCCTTTAAAAGTAGCTATGGCTTGTGCTATCCAGGCTATACTATCCATCTGTTATATGCAAGTTCTTTTTCAGGTGTCGATAATTGTTTTATGTTTGTGGTATATCTTCTTTGATAGCAGTCTGTTTCGAGTTTATCAGCTTTGTTCTCAGGAAGTTCTGCTAAAATTCTCAGTTTTATTGGCGTTTTGGTTTTCAGTAATTGATGCTGATTGTTGGTTTAGTTGATGAAATTGTATGGGTTTCAGTAGTAGTTATATCATGCATTATTTTAAAGAATTTAAAAGAAATTCAATTTCTACACTGTGACAAGGAGATGTTTTTGCAGAAACGACGAGAGGATTTGGAAAAGCTTGAAAAAGAAAGACAAGCAGAACTAAGGAGCTACAAAAATTTGATGGTGGCCGAAAAGATGACATCTAACAAGGACATAGCATCAACCAGCAAGTCCCTCCAAGAACTTGAAGAAGACTTCATGTGAATGAGGAAAGCTTCCATATTCTTTGAAAAATCGCGACGTTGTGGATTCGAGAAATATATTAGAGGATAGCTCTTCTGTTGTACTGAAATCAGATGATGACCGAAAAAACGTTTTGGATCAGATTTTGCGTAAAATAAGTCAATACTGAGAAACATGTCAATACCATATACACTGCTTTTAACTAACTCTGAGTTTTTTTTAAATGTCTACGGCAGTTATTCCTGAGCTAAATATTTTCATATTTGATCATTTGGCCGAAAATTGTCAAATAAAGCTAACTAGCATGGATTGCGGCTGCTTGACTCGAGACTGACAAGTAAAGATAATGATATTCATATCAAGTATGCATAATTAAACCATTATTACCTAAATTTAAAAATTTCGGCGCTTCTCTGAATTTGATTGATTTTTTAATTCATCAATCTTTTCGTGTTTAAATCTCAAAAGTAATTTTTACAAGGTTTGGGTCGTAAATAAATAACTTCTCCATCTTTATGAAATCGTCTGTTTGTTGTTGCATAGGTTTAATCACATTCCTGTAAATGTGTTCTTACTCGAATCAGAGTCATCATCCGTGTTCCATTAGAGCATCCGATGTTGGCGCGGGGTATTTAGATTGCAGCTCACCCAGTTGATATTTGCCTTTCTCCGTCAAACTTTTATCATTATCGAATTTCAAAGGTGTAATTTAAGTCGAAAGCAACCATCTTTTTTGCCATTTGAGCTCTAACATCAAATTTGGTATCAGGAGTGTCAACGGCGGCAGAAGTGGGAGTTTTGACAATGAGAGGCATGGAAGATATGTTAATGCCCATTTTAAGAAAATGCAGTAACATGAGATGCTTGAGGAGATGACATGCTCAAATGGATAAATTCTCCGTGATGCAAAGCAATTTCTTAGCGACGAGAATGCTAGAAATATGCGATCAAAACGTCGAGATACGGTGTGCAGGTTTGCTATTTAAACAAGTTCTTGAACCGAATGTTACTTGAACAATGCCATGATTAGAGCATATGCACACCACCATATGTATATATTGACCATTAATGTCTATATGCAAATGCTGAGACATCCATTTGATCGAGTTGAAGATGCTGCTTTTCCGGATAGATTTACATACCCCTTTTTCTTAAGTGAAATGAAATTCATTAAGCGGTAAAAATAGTTTGTGTACAAACTAAGTTGGACATCCCCAGGAGATAGTCTAACAATAAACATAAATGCAAAGAGTAAGACGAACAACAAGTCCAACAATTCCAACAATTCAATTATAACAATAGATCAAGTGCTCGGCCTTCAGTAGGAATGCATCTGAGAGTGTGGATCTTTTATCTTCTTCACAATATCATTCGCAATCGGTATATCATTTTCAAATATCACTATGTTCCTCAAATTCTATATATGATAGACCGTCACTGATAACGCCACAGCTCGCATCTCACTGATAACGCCACAGCTCGCATGCGTGACAGTGTTGAGTTACCTCGGTATGTCGTTCTAAATGCCTTTAACACCGCAGCTGAAGATGTAAAACCCCGGATTTTTACAATCATGATCATATCAGATTAAGAATTTGATTATACTAGGATGGTGTAATCTTGAATGTTGATATTATTATTCAGAATATAAGATTTCTTTTGAGGTTATATAAGCCGTGTACATAATTTTATCGCTGTGCAGAATTTTGAAGCTCGAAATTTATATGGTATTATTTACCGTGCAACTTTAAATTTTGGGAGGAATAAATCTATCTCTATCCAAGAATTAATCAAGGAATTTCGAAAATTAACCGATAAAGGATATAAGATTTAAGTTGAGATTAAGATACCGGGATAAAAGATCAAGCATGGGATAATAAAATCACTAGAATTCGAATTAATCTATGTATATATATATATATCCTATGTGAATTTCGAAATTTAGGGGATGGAAGATTTGGAATTTCGGTTATCACCCAAATCACGGATAGATAGATCACGATTCGAGATAAAAGATTTGAGTCAAATTTCAACGCGATATCACTCGATCCCGATAGCAGGCAACCCCTATAAATAGGAGGGCCTAGTATCTCGAAAATTGCACCTAAAATTCATTCCATATTTTCGAAATTCTTCCCCTAGTCTCCTTAGGATTTTCGAGAGCCGCGAAGCGCTGCAGCAATCCAGCCGCCGAAGAGGAAATTCGAAATTTCCAGTACAAGAACCCTAGCCTCTTCACGTTTTCTCTCGAGTTTAAGGTAAGTGGGCAATTTTAAATGTTTGAATTTTCGGTTATGTGTCTTTCCTGTCTTTTTAAAATTCAGTCGAGCACCGTCGATGTGTCTCTACGTTTTTTTTTAAAATCTTGGTACGTTATGTGTTGGCACTGTGAGGATTCCCTGAAAATGGATGGAATTCCAACATATGGACCTTGGCGGTGGGATAGAACCGTTTTATGGCATCGCCCCCTCAGAGGATTAAAACTTAGGGACTGATATCAGTGAACCATAGAATGTGGAAAAATCGCAGTGCTGTTATGTTACGATATGAATATGAATATGGTACGAAAAACATGATATGTCTATGTTTATGTGTCAAACTATTTTTCGAAAATTGTGTCATATTTTTATGTTGTGCTCGAACGGTCCCCACTTGCTGAGTGACGACCATATCACTCACCCCTTACAACCTTCCCCAGATAAATCCGAAGAACAGGTTGAAGAAGAAGAATCTGATCAATTTTGGGGCTGGTGATTATTTTAAATTTCGAGATTTGCTTTAAAGGGATTTTCGAATTTTAGTACTTTCAATTTCATGTAAGACGTTTCCGCAGTTTTATTTTATTAAAGACTTTGTTTTGAGGAATTATGATTAATAAACTGGTTTTCGGTTTATACTATGCTACGAGGCTGGTTGTTTTCAATTGAGTGATTGTTAAACGACGTCGGTGTCAAATCCCGAGTTTCGGGACGTGACATTTAAGTGGTATCAGAGCCGCAAGGTTCATAATCCGAGTGGGAGAAATCGATTTTCGAAAAAATAAAAAACCGACGAAAAAATGTTCGGTGGAATTTTAACTTGAGGCTGACACTATCCCCTCCGAAACGGCCCAACGAACGATACTCACCACACTAAAGTCGTGAGGTAGAGGTCAAAATCGCGAAAATCCATCGTTTAGACCTCCGAAACCTCGTTTTTGCCGTTTTAGGAAAGTTTCGTAACCCCTATAACTTTTTGTAGGAAACTCCGAATTCGATTCCGTCAACTGTTCTGGGATCCTCTCAACATATGCTTCGAATCCATATGTCTATCTCAAAACTTTCCATTTTTGGAAATTTTCGAAAATTTTTAATTTCAGTACCCTACTCTATCCTGATATTTTGTTTTGTCATATTTATGATGTTCTAAACATTTTCTTTTTCTTTATTTCAGGAAATGGCCCCATCAAGTCCCCCGAGATTCCGTACTCGTGCCCAAGCTGCCATCCGTATGAAGCAGCTTGCCCTTGACAATCAGTCACGCCTGATCAAGCGACTTCGAGCCCGGTTAGGCGAGAAGAGACAAGAAATTCAGACTCTAGCCACGGAAAATGAGGACATAAGGGTCCAACTCAATAAGGCGATCTATCAAGGAGAGTTGGTAAGAGGAGATAACATGGATTTGAGGGATGGCATAGAGCATGGCTTGTATCGAGAGAAAAAGCTGCAAGAAGATATCGACCGATACTTGAAGGAAGAAAAACAGCAGAATGCCAGGAGCAAAAGAGACTGGAAAATTTAAGTGAGGCTATAAGCTGCATTGCCAAGGTGAACCATCAACTGACTCAACTAGGGTGAAGCACTGAAGAACAAGATCAAGCAGAATAAGAGGGAGTACGAACAGCGCCACCAGTGTACCATAGATCTGTTGGACGAGGCAGAGGCAGATGTTCAGGGGTGGAAGACGCAAGTGGCCCAGCTTAATACAGAGAATGCCTAGCTCACTCATATGGTAGAGCTACTACAGTAAGGAGAGCCGGATGAGGAGCCGGAAGCGGAAGAACCTATAGAGATTGAGGAGCCTATCGCAGCCGTCGGAGATGGAGAGATAGAGGATTAGATTAGGGTGTTTTAGTGATTTTTGTTCTAGGAGTTTATTTTTTCATTATTGCTATTTTATTCAGTACGACTTTTATTTCATTTAGATTGGTCATGTTCTTTCTTTGAGAAATCAATAAAAAAAATTTCTATTTGATTCATTGATTTCGATTTATTTCAGCACAATCTATCGTATAAATTATACTCGTACAACAAATTCTTAGAACTTGAAATTTGTAGGAAATGGCCGGCAGACCCCCAAGACAGAACCGCAACCCGCGTTGTGCTAATACCGACCGTGAAAGCAGACAGGAGAATGGGCAGGGAAATGGACCCCCGCCTGCAGTCAACTTAAGCCGAGCTGATCTCATGGCCATAGCCACTATAGTGGCGAAAACACTGCAAGGGTTGGGAAACCCGAACGCCAATCAACCTCCACCACCACCACCACCTAATGGAATCAAATTTCATTACGAGTCCCTTCGTAAGAACAGGTGTCCGACATTCAGAGGGGACGTCGATCCTGAAGTTGGCCAGAGTTGGCTAAAAAGTATCGAGACTCAGTTGAGGCTACTGGAAGTTCCCGATGCGCTCAAAGTTGATGTGATCGTGCCCTTCTTGGAAGACAAGGCAGCTAAATGGTGGGAAACAGTCTCGCCAGCCATGACCGCTGCTGGACCAATCACATGGCGAATCTTCCGGGAAACATTTCTGAAACAGTACTACCCGGCAGAAGTCAGATTGTAGAAGTTAAGTGAGTTTGAGAATCTCACTCAAGCTCCAGATATGTCAGTAGTGGAATACACCTCCCAGTTTAATGCCCTTGGATCTTACGCTCTGGCAATCATGGCGGACGAAGTTTTGAAATTGCACCGTTTTAAAAGGGGATTGAACAGCAGGATCCAATCAGCTCTAGCAGTCTACCAACCCGCGAATTTTTCAGACCTAATGGGCGCAACTATCCGAGCTGAAACTGATATCCAGCGCAGGGAGAAGGAAAATAAGAACAAAAGGCCTATGAATAGTCAATCCTCACATAGCAATCAGACTTTCAAGAAGCCTAACAAGTCCGATGGACTGTCTAAAGGGCCTTCACCTACCTCAAGCTACCAAGATATTAAGCCTTGCCCAACTTGTCACTTACGACACCTGGGAGAATGCCGAAGAAATAGTGGCGTATGCTTCGGATGTGGGAAAGCGGGACACCGAATTGCCGAATGTCCTACTGCCGCCAACCAAGCAGCCGGGCCCAACAAGGAAACTGGGAAAAATACAGGAGCTAACCCCAACAAGCCAAAGGAAGGCAAGCCTAACGCCAGGGTCTTTGCTATGACTCAAGAAGAGGCCGACGACGCCAATGAAGTTGTGTCAGATACAATCCTAATTCAAAAAGTGTCTGCTTATGCGTTATTTGATTGTGGTGCTACGCATTCCTTTATGTCTAAGAGACTTGCTAAGAAACTAGGACTTAAGCCCGAAGTATTAGCTGAACCTTTTCGAATAGCTACACCGACAAGTAAGGCCATCGAAACTCACGAGATTCACAGGGACTATTTAATCAGTATCGGTAATCAAATATTCAGTGCAGACCTGATACAATTAGTTATGGCCGACTTCGACATCATTCAAGAAATGGATTGGTTAGCCAGAAACAATGCATTAGTGGATTGTAAAGGGAAAAGAGTGAAGCTCCGAACCCCAAATCAGGAAGAGATCGTGTATCATGGTGAATACAAGGAACGGAAATCACTCCTTTCCGCTTCCCAAGCATGGAAGGCCATGAAGTCCGGAGAAGATATCTACCTAGAAATGTTTAGCGAAGTGCAAGGAAAAGTCGAACTGAAGATAGAAGACATCCCAGTAGTATGTGAGTTCTCGGATGTTTTTCCAGAAGAACTCACAGGGATAGTCCCGGACCGCAAAGTCGAGTTCGAAATTAATCCGGTTCCTGGTGCAGCACCAATTTCGAAAGCACCTTACAGGATGGCGCCAGATGAACTCAAGGAGTTAAAGGAGCAACTCTAAGAATTGCTGGACAAAAAGCAAGTCCGACCAAGTGTGTCCCCATGGGGAGCTCCAGTACTCTTTGTAAGGAAAAAATATGGGAGTATGAGATTGTGCATCGACTATAGAGAACTGAACAAGATCACTATTAAGAACAAGTACCCCTTCCCGAGGATTGACGACCTATTTGATCAGCTTAAGAGAGCCGCAGTATTTTCTAAACTGGATCTGAGGACTGGATACCACCAACAGAAGGTCAGGGCAGAAGATATCCCCAAAACAGCTTTTCGGACACGATATGGGCATTATGAGTTCACAGTAATGCCTTTCAGACTGACCAACGCGCCTGCAGCCTTCATGAACCTAATGAATAGAGTGTTCAAACCATTCCTGGATCAGTTCATAGTGATATTTATTGACGACATCCTCGTCTATTCTTCTAACGAGAAATATCACGAAGAGCACCTCCGCATTGCACTTCAGATTTTGAGAGAGAAGGAACTCTATGCTAAGTTTAAGAAATGTGAGTTCTGGCTAAACAGTGTATCCTTTTTAGGACATGTGATCTCTGAAGCAGGAGTATCAGTGGATCCCAGAAAAGTCGAGGCAATTACAGAATGGCCAAAACCTAAAAACGCCACAAACATCAGGAGCTTTCTTGGACTGGCAGGTTATTACAGAAAGTTCGTTGAAGGTTTTTCTTCAATTGCCATACCACTGACTAAACTTAATCAGAAGAATTCCAAGTAAGTCTGGGACGAAGGTTGCGAGAAAAGTTTTCAGACATTAAAAAAAAAGCTCGCATCCACGTCAGTACTAATCTTACCCACTGAGGATAAGGAATTCACCATCTACAGTGATGCTTCTAAGGAAGGTCTGGGATGCGTACTCATGCAAGAGGGAAGAGTGATCGCTTACGCATCAAGGCAGTTGAAACCGCACGAGCAGAACTACCCTACGCACGATCTGGAGTTAGCAGCAGTTGTCTTTGCTTTGAAAATTTGGAGGCACTATCTATATGGTGCCAAGTGTGAGATTTTCACAGATCACCAGAGCCTCAAGTACTTGTTCACCCAAAAAGAACTGAACATGAGGCAAAGGCG